>NW_025728706.1:0-296644 GCF_021461385.2 Schistocerca piceifrons
CTCTATAGAGTCATATGTTAACCCGTCAATGTGTTGGGCCTGCATTCCTCATGAGGAGCTTTAGTTTCATTTTCATGCTTTAATGCATGCTCTATAGAGTCATATGTTAACCTGTCAGTGTGTTGGGCCTGCATTCCTCATGAGGATCTTTAGTTTCATTTTCACGCTTTAATGCATGCTCTATAGAGTCATATGTTAACCTGTCAATGTGTTGGGCCTGCATTCCTCATGAGGATCTTTAGTTTCATTTTCATGCTTTAATGCATGGCCTATAGAGTCATATGTTAACCTGTCAATGTGTTGGGCCTGCATTCCTCATGAGGAGCTTTAGTTTCATTTTCATGCTTTAATGCATGCTCTATAGAGTCATATGTTAACCTGTCAATGTGTTGGGCCTGCATTCCTCATGAGGAGCTTTAGATTCATTTTCATGCTTTAATGCATGCTCTATAGAGTCACATGTTAACCTGTCAGTGTGTTGGGCCTGCATTCCTCATGAGGAGCTTTAGTTTCATTTTCATGCTTTAATGCATGCTCTATAGAGTCATATGTTAACCTGTCAATGTGTTGGGCCTGCATTCCCCATGAGGAGCTATAGTTTCATTTTCATGCTTTAATGCATGCTCTATAGAGTCATATGTTAACCTGTCAATATGTTGGGCCTGCATTCCTCATGAGGAGCTTTTGTTTCATTTTCATGCTTTAATGCATGCTCTATAGAGTCATATGTTAACCTGTCAATGTGTTGGGCCTGCATTCCTCATGAGGAGCTTTAGTTTCATTTTCATGCTTTAATGCATGCTCTATAGAGTCATATGTTAACCTGTCAATGTGTTGGGCCTGCATTCCTCATGAGGAGCTTTAGTTTTATTTTCATGCTTTAATGCAAGCTCTATAGAGTCATATGTTAACCTGCCAATGTGTTGGGCCTGCATTCCTGTTGAGGAGCTTTAGTTTCATTTTCATGCAATTATGCATGCTCTATAGAGTCATATGTTATCCTGCCAATGTGTTGGGCCTGCCTTCCTCATGAGGAGCTTTAGTTTCATTCTCATGCTTTAATGCAAGCTCTATAGAGTCATATGTTAACCTGTCAATGTGTTGGGCCTGCATTCCTCATGGTTAGCTTTAGTTTCATTTTCATGCATTAATGCATGCTCTATAGTGTCATATGTTAACCTGTCAATGTGTTGGGCCTGGATTCCTCATGAGGAGCTTCAGTTTCATTTTCATGCTTTAATGCATGCTCTATAGAGTCATGTGTTAACCTGTCAATGTGTTGGGACTGCATTCCTCATGAGGAGCTTTAGATTGATTTTCATGCTTTAATGAATGCTCTATAGAGTCATAAGTTAACCTGTCAATGTGTTGGGCCTGCATTCCTCATGAGGAGCTTTAGTTTCATTTTCATGCTTTAATGCATGCTCTATAGATTAATATGTTAACCTGTCAATGTGTTGGGCCTGCATTCCTCATGAGGAGCTTTAGTTTCATTTTCATGCTTTAATGCATGCCCTATAGAGTCATATGTTAACCTGTCAATGTGTTGGGCCTGCATTCCTTATGAGGAGCTTTAGTTTCATTTTCATGCTTTAATGCATGCTCTATAGAGTCATATGTTAACCTGTCAATGTGTTGGGCCTGCATTCCTTATGAGGAGCTTTAGTTTCATTTTCATGCTTTAATGCATGCTCTATAGAGTCATATGTTAACCTGTCAATGTGTTGGGCCTGCATTCCTCATGAGGAGCTTTAGTTTTATTTTCATGCTTTAATGCAAACTCTATAGAGTCATATGTTAACCTGCCAATGTGTTGGGCCCGCATTCCTCATGAGGAGCTTTAGTTTCATTATCATGCTTTAATGCATGCTCTATAGAGTCATATGTTATCCTGCCAATGTGTTGGGCCTGCTTTCCACATGAGGAGCTTTAGTTTCATTTTCATGCTTTAATGCATGCTCTATAGAGTCATATGTTAACCTGTCAATGTGTTGGGCCTGCATTCCTCATGATTAGCTTTAGTTTCATTTTCATGCATTAATGCATGCTCTATAGAGTCATATGTTAACCTGTCAATGTGTTGGGCCTGCATTCCTCATGTGGAGCTTTAGTTTCATTTTCATGTTTTAATGCATGCTCTATAGAGTCATATGTTAACCTGTCAATGTGTTGGGCCTGCATTCCTCATGAGGAGCTTTAGTGTCATTTTCATGCTTTAAAGCAGGCTCTATAGAGTCAAATGTTAACCTGTCAATGTGTTGGGCCTGCATTCCTCATGAGGAGATTTAGTTTCATTTTCATGCTTTAATGCATGCTCTATAGAGTCATATGTTAACCTGTCAATGTGTTGGGCCTGCATTCCTCATGAGGAGCTTTAGTTTCATTATCATGTTTTAATGCATGCTCTATAGAGTCATATGTTAACCTGTCAATGTGTTGGGCCTGCATTCCTCATGAGGAGCTTTAGTTTCATTTTCATGCTTTAATGCATGTTCTATAGAGTCATATGTTAACCTGTCAATGTGATGGGCCTGCATTCCTCATGAGCAGCTTTAGTTTCATTTTCATGCTTTAATGCATGCTCTATAGAGTCATATGTTAACCTGTCAATGTGTTGGGCCTGCATTCCTCATGAGGAGCTTTAGTTTTATTTTCATGCTTTAATGCATGCTCTATAGAGTCATATGTTAACCTGCCAATGTGTTGGGCCTGCATTCCTCATGAGGAGCTTTAGTTTCATTTTCATGCTTTAATGCATGCTCTATAGAGTCATATGTTAACCTGTCAATGTGTTGGGCCTGCATTCCTCATGAGGAGCTTTAGTTTGATTTTCATGCTTTAATGCATGCTCTATAGAGTCATATGTTAACCTGTCAATGTGTTGGGCCTGCATTCCTCATGAGGAGCTTTAGTTTTATTTTCATGCTTTAATGCAAGCTCTATAGAGTCATATGTTAACCTGCCAATGTGTTTGGCCTGCATTCCTCATGAGGAGCTTTAGGTTCATTTTCATGCTTTAATGCATGCTCTATAGAGTCATATGTTATCCTGCCAATGTGTTGGGCCTGCTTGCCTCATGAGGAGCTTTAGTTTCATTTTCATGCTTTAATGCATGCTCTATAGAGTCATATGTTAACCTGTCAATGTGTTGGTCCTGCATTCCTCATGATTAGCTTTAGTTTCATTTTCATGCTTTAATGCATGCTCTATAGAGTCATATGTTAACCTGCCAATGTGTTGGGCCTGCATTCCTCATGAGGAGCTTTAGTTTCATTTTCATGCTTTAATGCATGCTCTATAGAGTCATATGTTAACCTGTCAATGTGTTGGGCCTGCATTCCTCATGAGGAGCTTTAGTGACATTTTCATGCTTTAAAGCATGCTCTATAGAGTCAAATGTTAACCTGTCAATGTGTTGGGCCTGCATTCCTCATGAGGAGCTTTAGATTCATTTTCATGCTTTAATGCATGCTCTATAGAGTCATATGTTAACCTGTCAATGTGTTGGGCCTGCATTCCTCATGAGGAGCTTTAGTTTCATTTTCATGCTTTAATGCATGCTCTATAGAGTCATATGTTAACCTGCCAATGTGTTGGGCCTGCATTCCTCATGAGTAGCTTTAGTTTCATTTTCATGCTTTAATGCATGCTCTATAGATTCATATGTTAACCTGTCAATGTGTTGGGCCTGCATTCCTCATGAGGAGCTTTAGTTTCATTTTCATGCTTTAATGCATCCTCTATAGAGTCATATGTTAACCTGTCAATGTGTTGGGCCTGCATTCCTCATGAGGAGCTTTTGTTTCATTTTCATTCTTTAATGCATGCTCTATAGAGTCATATGTTCACCTGTCAATGTGTTGGGCCTGCATTCCTCATGAGGAGCTTTAGTTTTATTTTCATGCTTTAATGCTTGCTCTATAGAGTCATATGTTAACCTGTCAATGTGTTCGACCTGCATTCCTCATGAGGAGCTTTAGTTTCATTTTCATGCTTTAATGCATGCTCTATAGGGTCATATGTTAACCTGTCAATGTGTTGGGCCTGCATTCCTCATGAGGAGCTTTATTTTCATTTTCATGCTTTAATGCATGCTCTATAGAGTCATATGTTAACCTGTCAATGTGTTGGGCCTGCATTCCTCATGTGGAGCTTTAGTTTCATTTTCATGCTCTAATGCATGCTCTATAGAGTCATATGTTAACCTGTCAAAGTGTTGGGCCTGCATTCCTCATGAGGAGCTTTAGTGTCATTTTCATGCTTTAAAGCAGGCTCTATAGGGTCAAATGTTAACTTGTCAATGTGTTGGTCCTGCATTCCTCATGAGGAGATTTAGTTTCATTTTCTTGCTTTAATGCATGCTCTATAGAGTCATATGTTAACCTGTCAATGTGTTGGGCCTGCATTCCTCATGAGGAGCTTTAGTTTCATTTTCATGCTTTAATGCATGCTCTATAGAGTCATATGTTAACCTGTCAATGTGTTGGGCCTGCATTCCTCATGAGGAGCTTTAGTGTCATTTTCATGCTTTAAAGCATGCTCTATAGAGTCAAATGTTAACCTCTCAATGTGTTGGTCCTGCATTCCTCATGAGGAGCTTTAGATTCATTTTCATGCTTTAATGCATGTTCTATAGAGTCATATGTTAACCTGTCAATGTGTTGGGCCTGCATTCCTCATGAGGAGCTTTAGTTTCATTTTCATGCTTTAATGCATGCTCTATAGCGTCATATGTTAACCTGTCAACGTGTTGGGCCTGCATTCCTCATGAGTAGCTTTAGTTTCATTTTAATGCTTTAATGCATGCTCTATAGATTCATATGTTAACCTGTCAATGTGTTGGGCCTGCATTCCTCATGAGGAGCTTTAGTTTCATTTTCATGCTTTAATGCATGCTCTATAGAGTCATATGTTAACCTGTCAATGTGTTGGGCCTGCATTCCTCATGAGGAGCTTTTGTTTCATTTTCATGCTTTAATGCATATCTATAGAGTTATATGTTATCCTGCCAATGTGTTGGGCCTGCTTTCCTCTTGAGGAGCTTTAGTTTCATTTTCATGCTTTAATGCATGCTCTATAGAGTCATATGTTACCCTGTCAATGTGTTGGGCCTGCATTCCTCATGAGGAGCTTTAGTTTCATTTTCATGCTTTAATGCATGCTCTATAGAGTCATATGTTAACCTGTCAATGTGTTGGGCCTGCATTACTCATGAGGAGCTTTAGTTTCATTTTCATGCTTTAATGCATGCTCTATAGAGTCATATGTTAACTTGTCAATGTGTTGGGCCTGCATTCCTCAAGAGGAGCTTTAGTTTCATTGTCATGCTTTAATGCATGCTCTATAGAGTCATGTGTTAACCTGTCAATGTGTTGGGCCTGCATTCCTTATGAGGAGCTTTAGTTTCACTTTCATGCTTTAATGCATGCTGTATAGAGTCGTATATTAACCTGTCAATGTGTTGGGCCTGCATTCCTCATGAGGAGCTTTAGTTTCATTTTCAAGCTTCAATGCATGCTCTATAGAGTCATATGTTAACCTGTCAATATGTTGGGCCAGCATACCTCATGAGGAGCTTTAGTTTCATTTTCATGCTTTAATGCATGCTCTATAGAGTCATATGTTAACCTGTCAATGTGTTGGGCCTGCTTTCCTCATGAGGAGCTTTAGTTTCAGTTTCATGCTTTAAGGCACGCTCTATAGAGTCATATGTTAACCTGAAAATGTGTTGGGCCTGCATTCCCCATGATTAGCTTTAGTTTCATTGTCATGCTTTAATGCATGCTCTATAGAGTCATATGTTACCCTGTCATTGTGATGGGCCTGCATTCCTCATGAGGAGCTTTAGTTTCATTTTCATGCTTTAATGCATGCTCTATAGAGTCATATGTTAACCTGTCAATGTGTTGGGCCTGCATTCCTCATGAGGAGCTTTAGTATCATTTTCATGCTTTAATGCATGCTCTATAGAGTCATATGTTAACCTGTCAATGTGTTGGGCCTGCATTCCTCATGAGGAGCTTTAGTTTCATTTTCATGCTTTAATGCATGCTCTATAGAGTTATATGTTAACCTGTCAATGTGTTGGGCCTGCATTCCTCATGAGGAGCTTTTGTTTTATTTTCATGCTTTAATGCAAGCTCTATAGATTCATATGTTAACCTGCCAATGTGTTGGGCATGAATTCCTCATGAGGAGCTTTAGTTTCATTTTCATGTTTTAATGCATGCTCTATAGAGTTATATGTTAACCTGTCAATGTGTTGGGCCTGCATTCCTCATGAGGAGCTTTAGTTTCCTTTTCATGCTTTAATGCATGCTCTATAGAGTCATATGTTAACCTGTCAATGTGTTGGGCCTGCATTCCTCATGAGGAGCTTTAGTGTCATTTTCATGCTTTAAAGCATGCTCTATAGAGTCAAATGTTAACCTGTCAATGTGTTGGTCCTGCATTCCTCATGAGGAGCTTTAGATTCATTTTCATGCTTTAATGCATGTTCTATAGAGTCATATGTTAACCTGTCAATGTGTTGGGCCTGCATTCCTCATGAGGAGCTTTAGTTTCATTTTCATGCTTTAATGCATGCTCTATAGCGTCATATGTTAACCTGTCAATGTGTTGGGCCTGCATTCCTCATGAGTAGCTTTAGTTTCATTTTAATGCTTTAATGCATGCTCTATAGATTCATATGTTAACCTGTCAATGTGTTGGGCCTGCATTCCTCATGAGGAGCTTTAGTTTCATTTTCATGCTTTAATGCATGCTCTATAGAGTCATATGTTAACCTGTCAATGTGTTGGGCCTGCATTCCTCATGAGGAGCTTTTGTTTCATTTTCATGCTTTAATGCATATCTATAGAGTTATATGTTATCCTGCCAATGTGTTGGGCCTGCTTTCCTCTTGAGGAGCTTTAGTTTCATTTTCATGCTTTAATGCATGCTCTATAGAGTCATATGTTACCCTGTCAATGTGTTGGGCCTGCATTCCTCATGAGGAGCTTTAGTTTCATTTTCATGCTTTAATGCGTGCTCTATAGAGTCATATGTTAACCTGTCAATGTGTTGGGCCTGCATTACTCATGAGGAGCTTTAGTTTCATTTTCATGCTTTAATGCATGCTCTATAGAGTCATATGTTAACTTGTCAATGTGTTGGGCCTGCATTCCTCAAGAGGAGCTTTAGTTTCATTGTCATGCTTTAATGCATGCTCTATAGAGTCATGTGTTAACCTGTCAATGTGTTGGGCCTGCATTCCTTATGAGGAGCTTTAGTTTCACTTTCATGCTTTAATGCATGCTGTATAGAGTCGTATATTAACCTGTCAATGTGTTGGGCCTGCATTCCTCATGAGGAGCTTTAGTTTCATTTTCAAGCTTCAATGCATGCTCTATAGAGTCATATGTTAACCTGTCAATATGTTGGGCCAGCATACCTCATGAGGAGCTTTAGTTTCATTTTCATGCTTTAATGAATGCTCTATAGAGTCATATGTTAACCTGTCAATGTGTTGGGCCTGCTTTCCTCATGAGGAGCTTTAGTTTCAGTTTCATGCTTTAAGGCACGCTCTATAGAGTCATATGTTAACCTGAAAATGTGTTGGGCCTGCATTCCCCATGATTAGCTTTAGTTTCATTGTCATGCTTTAATGCATGCTCTATAGAGTCATATGTTACCCTGTCATTGTGATGGGCCTGCATTCCTCATGAGGAGCTTTAGTTTCATTTTCATGCTTTAATGCATGCTCTATAGAGTCATATGTTAACCTGTCAATGTGTTGGGCCTGCATTCCTCATGAGGAGCTTTAGTTTCATTTTCATGCTTTAATGCATGCTCTATAGAGTCATATGTTAACCTGTCAATGTGTTGGGCCTGCATTCCTCATGAGGAGCTTTAGTTTCATTTTCATGCTTTAATGCATGCTCTATAGAGTTATATGTTAACCTGTCAATGTGTTGGGCCTGCATTCCTCATGAGGAGCTTTAGTTTCCTTTTCATGCTTTAATGCATGCTCTATAGAGTCATATGTTAACCTGTCAATGTGTTGGGCCTGCATTCCTCATGAGGAGCTTTTGTTTTATTTTCATGCTTTAATGCAAGCTCTATAGATTCATATGTTAACCTGCCAATGTGTTGGGCATGAATTCCTCATGAGGAGCTTTAGTTTCATTTTCATGTTTTAATGCATGCTCTATAGAGTTATATGTTATCCTGCCAATGTGTTGGGCCTGCTTTCCTCTTGAGGAGCTTTAGTTTCATTTTCATGCTTTAATGCATGCTCTATAGAGTCATATGTTACCCTGTCAATGTGTTGGGCCTGCATTCCTCATGAGGAGCTTTAGTTTCATTTTCATGCTTTAATGCATGCTCTATAGAGTCATATGTTAACCTGTCAATGTGTTGGGCCTGCATTCCTCATGAGTAGCTTTAGTATCATATTCATGCTTTAATGCATGCTCTATAAAGTCATACGTTAACCTGCCAATGTGTCAGGCCTGCATCCCTCATGAGGGGCTGTAGTTTCATTTTCATGCTTTAATGCATGCTCTATAGAGTCATATGTTACCCTGTCATTGTGATGGGCCTGCATTCCTCATGAGGAGCTTTAGTTTCATTTTCATGCTTTAATGCATGCTCTATAGAGTCATATGTTAACCTGTCAATGTGTTGGGCCTGCATTCCTTATGAGGAGCTTTAGTTTCATTTTCATGCTTTAATGCATGCTCTATAGAGTCGAATATTAACCTGTCAATGTGTTGGGCCTGCATTCCTCATGAGGAGCTTTAGTTTCATTTTCAAGCTTCAATGCATGCTCTATAGAGTCATATGTTAACCTGTCAATATGTTGGGCCAGCATACCTCATGAGGAGCTTTAGTTTCATTTTCGTGCTTTAATGCATCCTCTATAGAGTCATATGTTACCCTGTCATTGTGTTGGGCCTGCATTCCTCATGAGGAGCTTTAGTTTCATTTTCATGCTTTAATGCATGCTCTATAGAGTCATATGTTAACCTGTCAATGTGTTGGGCCTGCATTCCTCATGAGTAGCTTTAGTATCATATTCATGCTTTAATGCATGCTCTATAAAGTCATACGTTAACCTGCCAATGTGTCAGGCCTGCATCCCTCATGAGGGGCTGTAGTTTCATTTTCATGCTTTAATGCATGCTCTATAGAGTCATACGTTAACCTGTCAATGTGTCGGGCCTGCATTCCTCATTAAGGAGCTTTACTTTCATTTTCATGCTTTAATGCATGCTCTATAGAGTCATATGTTAACCTGTCAATGTGTCGGGCCTGCATGCCTCATGAGAAGCTTTAGTTTCAATTTCATGCTTTAATGCATGCTCTATAGAGTCATATGTTAACCTGTCAATGTGTCGGGCCTGCATTCCTCATGGGGAGCTTTAGTTTCATTTTCATGCTTTAATGCATGCTCTATAGAGTCATATGTTAACCTGTTAATGAGTTGGGCCTGCATTACTCATGAGGAGCTTTAGTTTCATTTTCATGCTATAAGGCATGCTCTATAGAGTCATATGTTAACCTGTCAATGTGTTGGGCCTGCATTCCCCATGAGGAGCTTTTGTTTCATTTTCATGCTTTAATGCATGCTCTATAGAGTCATATGTTAACCTGTCAATGTGTTGGGCCTGCATTCCCCATGAGGAGCTTTAGTTTCATTTTCATGCTTTAATGCATGCTCTATAGAGTCATATGTTAACCTGTCAATGTGTTGGGCCTGCATTCAACATGAGGAGCTTTAGTTTCATTTTCAAGCTTCAATGCATGCCCTATAGAGTCATATGTTAACCTGTCAATGTGTTGGGCCTGCATTCCCCACGAGGAGCTTTAGTTTCATTTTCATGCTTTAATGCTTGCTCTATAGAGTCATATGTTAACCTGAAAATGTGTTGGGCCTGCATTCCCCATGATTAGCTTTAGTTTCATTTTCATGCTTTAATGCATGCTCTATAGAGTCATGTGTTACCCTGTCATTGTGTTGGGCCTGCATTCCTCATGAGGAGCTTTAGTTTCATTTTCATGCTTTAATGCAAGCTCTATAGAGTCATATGTTAACCTGTCAATGTGTTGGGCCTGCATTCCTCATGAGGAGCTTTAGTTTCATTTTCATGCTTTAATGCATGCTCTATAGAGTCATATGTTAACCTGTCAATATGTTGGGCCAGCATACCTCATGAGGAGCTTTAGTTTCATTTTCATGCTTTAATGCATGCTCTATAGAGTCATATATTAACCTGTCAATGTGTTGGGCCTGCTTTCCTCATGAGGAGCTTTAGTTTCAGTTTCATGCTTTAAGGCACGCTCTATAGAGTCATATGTTAACCTGTCAATGTGTTGGGCCTGCATTTCCCATGAGGAGCTTTAGTTTCATTTTCATGCTTTAATGCATGCTCTATAGAGTCATATGTTAACCTGTCAATCTGTTGGGCCTGCATTCCCCATGAGGAGCTTTAGTTTCATTTTCATTCTTTAATGCATGCTCTATAGAGTCATATGTTAACCTGTCAATGTGTTGGGCCTGCATTCAACATGAGGAGCTTTAGTTTCATTTTCAAGCTTCAATGCATGCCCTATAGAGTCATATGTTAACCTGTCAATGTGTTGGGCCTGCATTCCCCACGAGGAGCTTTAGTTTCATTTTCATGCTTTAATGCATGCTCTATAGAGTCATATGTTAACCTGAAAATGTGTTGGGCCTGCATTCCCCATGATTAGCTTTAGTTTCATTGTCATGCTTTAATGCATGCTCTATAGAGTCATATGTTACCCTGTCATTGTGTTGGGCCTGCATTCCTCATGAGGAGCTTTAGTTTCATTTTCATGCTTTAATGCATGCTCTATAGAGTCATATGTTAACCTGTCAATGTGTTGGGCCTGCATTCCTCATGAGGAGCTTTAGTTTCATTTTCATGCTTTAATGCATGCTCTATAGAGTCATATGTTAACCTGTCAATGTGTTGGGCCTGCATTCCTCATGAGGAGCTTTAGTTTCATTTTCATGCTTTAATGCATGCTCTATAGAGTTATATGTTAACCTGTCAATGTGTTGGGCCTGCATTCCTCATGAGGAGCTTTAGTTTCCTTTTCATGCTTTAATGCATGCTCTATAGAGTCATATGTTAACCTGTCAATGTGTTGGGCCTGCATTCCTCATGAGGAGCTTTTGTTTTATTTTCATGCTTTAATGCAAGCTCTATAGATTCATATGTTAACCTGCCAATGTGTTGGGCATGAATTCCTCATGAGGAGCTTTAGTTTCATTTTCATGTTTTAATGCATGCTCTATAGAGTTATATGTTATCCTGCCAATGTGTTGGGCCTGCTTTCCTCTTGAGGAGCTTTAGTTTCATATTCATGCTTTAATGCATGCTCTATAGAGTCATATGTTACCCTGTCAATGTGTTGGGCCTGCATTCCTCATGAGGAGCTTTAGTTTCATTTTCATGCTTTAATGCATGCTCTATAGAGTAATATGTTAACCTGGCAATGTGTTGGGCCTGCATTCCTCATGAGGAGCTTTAGTTTCATTTTCATGCTTTAATGCATGCTCTATAGAGTCATATGTTAACTTGTGAATGTGTTGGGCCTGCATTCCTCAAGAGGAGCTTTAGTTTCATTTTCATTCTTTAATGCATGCTCTATAGAGTCATGTGTTAACCTGTCAATGTGTTGGGCCTGCATTCCTTATGAGGAGCTTTAGTTTCATTTTCATGCTTTAATGCATGCTCTATAGAGTCGAATATTAACCTGTCAATGTGTTGGGCCTGCATTCCTCATGAGGAGCTTTAGTTTCATTTTCAAGCTTCAATGCATGCTCTATAGAGTCATATGTTAACCTGTCAATATGTTGGGCCAGCATACCTCATGAGGAGCTTTAGTTTCATTTTCGTGCTTTAATGCATCCTCTATAGAGTCATATGTTACCCTGTCATTGTGTTGGGCCTGCATTCCTCATGAGGAGCTTTAGTTTCATTTTCATGCTTTAATGCATGCTCTATAGAGTCATATGTTAACCTGTCAATGTGTTGGGCCTGCATTCCTCATGAGTAGCTTTAGTATCATATTCATGCTTTAATGCATGCTCTATAAAGTCATACGTTAACCTGCCAATGTGTCAGGCCTGCATCCCTCATGAGGGGCTGTAGTTTCATTTTCATGCTTTAATGCATGCTCTATAGAGTCATACGTTAACCTGTCAATGTGTCGGGCCTGCATTCCTCATTAAGGAGCTTTACTTTCATTTTCATGCTTTAATGCATGCTCTATAGAGTCATATGTTAACCTGTCAATGTGTCGGGCCTGCATGCCTCATGAGAAGCTTTAGTTTCAATTTCATGCTTTAATGCATGCTCTATAGAGTCATATGTTAACCTGTCAATGTGTCGGGCCTGCATTCCTCATGAGGAGCTTTAGTTTCATTTTCATGCTTTAATGCATGCTCTATAGAGTCATATGTTAACCTGTCAATGTGTTGGGCCTGCATTCCTCATGAGGAGCTTTAGTGTCATTTTCATGCTTTAAAGCATGCTCTATAGAGTCAAATGTTAACCTGTCAATGTGTTGGTCCTGCATTCCTCATGAGGAGCTTTAGATTCATTTTCATGCTTTAATGCATGTTCTATAGAGTCATATGTTAACCTGTCAATGTGTTGGGCCTGCATTCCTCATGAGGAGCTTTAGTTTCATTTTCATGCTTTAATGCATGCTCTATAGCGTCATATGTTAACCTGTCAATGTGTTGGGCCTGCATTCCTCATGAGTAGCTTTAGTTTCATTTTAATGCTTTAATGCATGCTCTATAGATTCATATGTTAACCTGTCAATGTGTTGGGCCTGCATTCCTCATGAGGAGCTTTAGTTTCATTTTCATGCTTTAATGCATGCTCTATAGAGTCATATGTTAACCTGTCAATGTGTTGGGCCTGCATTCCTCATGAGGAGCTTTTGTTTCATTTTCATGCTTTAATGCATATCTATAGAGTTATATGTTATCCTGCCAATGTGTTGGGCCTGCTTTCCTCTTGAGGAGCTTTAGTTTCATTTTCATGCTTTAATGCATGCTCTATAGAGTCATATGTTACCCTGTCAATGTGTTGGGCCTGCATTCCTCATTAGGAGCTTTAGTTTCATTTTCATGCTTTAATGCGTGCTCTATAGAGTCATATGTTAACCTGTCAATGTGTTGGGCCTGCATTACTCATGAGGAGCTTTAGTTTCATTTTCATGCTTTAATGCATGCTCTATAGAGTCATATGTTAACTTGTCAATGTGTTGGGCCTGCATTCCTCAAGAGGAGCTTTAGTTTCATTGTCATGCTTTAATGCATGCTCTATAGAGTCATGTGTTAACCTGTCAATGTGTTGGGCCTGCATTCCTTATGAGGAGCTTTAGTTTCACTTTCATGCTTTAATGCATGCTGTATAGAGTCGTATATTAACCTGTCAATGTGTTGGGCCTGCATTCCTCATGAGGAGCTTTAGTTTCATTTTCAAGCTTCAATGCATGCTCTATAGAGTCATATGTTAACCTGTCAATATGTTGGGCCAGCATACCTCATGAGGAGCTTTAGTTTCATTTTCATGCTTTAATGAATGCTCTATAGAGTCATATGTTAACCTGTCAATGTGTTGGGCCTGCTTTCCTCATGAGGAGCTTTAGTTTCAGTTTCATGCTTTAAGGCACGCTCTATAGAGTCATATGTTAACCTGAAAATGTGTTGGGCCTGCATTCCCCATGATTAGCTTTAGTTTCATTGTCATGCTTTAATGCATGCTCTATAGAGTCATATGTTACCCTGTCATTGTGATGGGCCTGCATTCCTCATGAGGAGCTTTAGTTTCATTTTCATGCTTTAATGCATGCTCTATAGAGTCATATGTTAACCTGTCAATGTGTTGGGCCTGCATTCCTCATGAGGAGCTTTAGTTTCATTTTCATGCTTTAATGCATGCTCTATAGAGTCATATGTTAACCTGTCAATGTGTTGGGCCTGCATTCCTCATGAGGAGCTTTAGTTTCATTTTCATGCTTTAATGCATGCTCTATAGAGTTATATGTTAACCTGTCAATGTGTTGGGCCTGCATTCCTCATGAGGAGCTTTAGTTTCCTTTTCATGCTTTAATGCATGCTCTATAGAGTCATATGTTAACCTGTCAATGTGTTGGGCCTGCATTCCTCATGAGGAGCTTTTGTTTTATTTTCATGCTTTAATGCAAGCTCTATAGATTCATATGTTAACCTGCCAATGTGTTGGGCATGAATTCCTCATGAGGAGCTTTAGTTTCATTTTCATGTTTTAATGCATGCTCTATAGAGTTATATGTTATCCTGCCAATGTGTTGGGCCTGCTTTCCTCTTGAGGAGCTTTAGTTTCATTTTCATGCTTTAATGCATGCTCTATAGAGTCATATGTTACCCTGTCAATGTGTTGGGCCTGCATTCCTCATGAGGAGCTTTAGTTTCATTTTCATGCTTTAATGCATGCTCTATAGAGTCATATGTTAACCTGTCAATGTGTTGGGCCTGCATTCCTCATGAGTAGCTTTAGTATCATATTCATGCTTTAATGCATGCTCTATAAAGTCATACGTTAACCTGCCAATGTGTCAGGCCTGCATCCCTCATGAGGGGCTGTAGTTTCATTTTCATGCTTTAATGCATGCTCTATAGAGTCATATGTTACCCTGTCATTGTGATGGGCCTGCATTCCTCATGAGGAGCTTTAGTTTCATTTTCATGCTTTAATGCATGCTCTATAGAGTCATATGTTAACCTGTCAATGTGTTGGGCCTGCATTCCTTATGAGGAGCTTTAGTTTCATTTTCATGCTTTAATGCATGCTCTATAGAGTCGAATATTAACCTGTCAATGTGTTGGGCCTGCATTCCTCATGAGGAGCTTTAGTTTCATTTTCAAGCTTCAATGCATGCTCTATAGAGTCATATGTTAACCTGTCAATATGTTGGGCCAGCATACCTCATGAGGAGCTTTAGTTTCATTTTCGTGCTTTAATGCATCCTCTATAGAGTCATATGTTACCCTGTCATTGTGTTGGGCCTGCATTCCTCATGAGGAGCTTTAGTTTCATTTTCATGCTTTAATGCATGCTCTATAGAGTCATATGTCAACCTGTCAATGTGTTGGGCCTGCATTCCTCATGAGTAGCTTTAGTATCATATTCATGCTTTAATGCATGCTCTATAAAGTCATACGTTAACCTGCCAATGTGTCAGGCCTGCATCCCTCATGAGGGGCTGTAGTTTCATTTTCATGCTTTAATGCATGCTCTATAGAGTCATACGTTAACCTGTCAATGTGTCGGGCCTGCATTCCTCATTAAGGAGCTTTACTTTCATTTTCATGCTTTAATGCATGCTCTATAGAGTCATATGTTAACCTGTCAATGTGTCGGGCCTGCATGCCTCATGAGAAGCTTTAGTTTCAATTTCATGCTTTAATGCATGCTCTATAGAGTCATATGTTAACCTGTCAATGTGTCGGGCCTGCATTCCTCATGGGGAGCTTTAGTTTCATTTTCATGCTTTAATGCATGCTCTATAGAGTCATATGTTAACCTGTTAATGAGTTGGGCCTGCATTACTCATGAGGAGCTTTAGTTTCATTTTCATGCTATAAGGCATGCTCTATAGAGTCATATGTTAACCTGTCAATGTGTTGGGCCTGCATTCCCCATGAGGAGCTTTTGTTTCATTTTCATGCTTTAATGCATGCTCTATAGAGTCATATGTTAACCTGTCAATGTGTTGGGCCTGCATTCCCCATGAGGAGCTTTAGTTTCATTTTCATGCTTTAATGCATGCTCTATAGAGTCATATGTTAACCTGTCAATGTGTTGGGCCTGCATTCAACATGAGGAGCTTTAGTTTCATTTTCAAGCTTCAATGCATGCCCTATAGAGTCATATGTTAACCTGTCAATGTGTTGGGCCTGCATTCCCCACGAGGAGCTTTAGTTTCATTTTCATGCTTTAATGCATGCTCTATAGAGTCATATGTTAACCTGAAAATGTGTTGGGCCTGCATTCCCCATGATTAGCTTTAGTTTCATTTTTATGCTTTAATGCATGCTCTATAGAGTCATGTGTTACCCTGTCATTGTGTTGGGCCTGCATTCCTCATGAGGAGCTTTAGTTTCATTTTCATGCTTTAATGCAAGCTCTATAGAGTCATATGTTAACCTGTCAATGTGTTGGGCCTGCATTCCTCATGAGGAGCTTTAGTTTCATTTTCATGCTTTAATGCATGCTCTATAGAGTCATATGTTAACCTGTCAATATGTTGGGCCAGCATACCTCATGAGGAGCTTTAGTTTCATTTTCATGCTTTAATGCATGCTCTATAGAGTCATATATTAACCTGTCAATGTGTTGGGCCTGCTTTCCTCATGAGGAGCTTTAGTTTCAGTTTCATGCTTTAAGGCACGCTCTATAGAGTCATATGTTAACCTGTCAATGTGTTGGGCCTGCATTTCCCATGAGGAGCTTTAGTTTCATTTTCATGCTTTAATGCATGCTCTATAGAGTCATATGTTAACCTGTCAATCTGTTGGGCCTGCATTCCCCATGAGGAGCTTTAGTTTCATTTTCATTCTTTAATGCATGCTCTATAGAGTCATATGTTAACCTGTCAATGTGTTGGGCCTGCATTCAACATGAGGAGCTTTAGTTTCATTTTCAAGCTTCAATGCATGCCCTATAGAGTCATATGTTAACCTGTCAATGTGTTGGGCCTGCATTCCCCACGAGGAGCTTTAGTTTCATTTTCATGCTTTAATGCATGCTCTATAGAGTCATATGTTAACCTGAAAATGTGTTGGGCCTGCATTCCCCATGATTAGCTTTAGTTTCATTGTCATGCTTTAATGCATGCTCTATAGAGTCATATGTTACCCTGTCATTGTGTTGGGCCTGCATTCCTCATGAGGAGCTTTAGTTTCATTTTCATGCTTTAATGCATGCTCTATAGAGTCATATGTTAACCTGTCAATGTGTTGGGCCTGCATTCCTCATGAGGAGCTTTAGTTTCATTTTCATGCTTTAATGCATGCTCTATAGAGTCATATGTTAACCTGTCAATGTGTTGGGCCTGCATTCCTCATGAGGAGCTTTAGTTTCATTTTCATGCTTTAATGCATGCTCTATAGAGTTATATGTTAACCTGTCAATGTGTTGGGCCTGCATTCCTCATGAGGAGCTTTAGTTTCCTTTTCATGCTTTAATGCATGCTCTATAGAGTCATATGTTAACCTGTCAATGTGTTGGGCCTGCATTCCTCATGAGGAGCTTTTGTTTTATTTTCATGCTTTAATGCAAGCTCTATAGATTCATATGTTAACCTGCCAATGTGTTGGGCATGAATTCCTCATGAGGAGCTTTAGTTTCATTTTCATGTTTTAATGCATGCTCTATAGAGTTATATGTTATCCTGCCAATGTGTTGGGCCTGCTTTCCTCTTGAGGAGCTTTAGTTTCATTTTCATGCTTTAATGCATGCTCTATAGAGTCATATGTTACCCTGTCAATGTGTTGGGCCTGCATTCCTCATGAGGAGCTTTAGTTTCATTTTCATGCTTTAATGCATGCTCTATAGAGTAATATGTTAACCTGGCAATGTGTTGGGCCTGCATTCCTCATGAGGAGCTTTAGTTTCATTTTCATGCTTTAATGCATGCTCTATAGAGTCATATGTTAACTTGTGAATGTGTTGGGCCTGCATTCCTCAAGAGGAGCTTTAGTTTCATTTTCATTCTTTAATGCATGCTCTATAGAGTCATGTGTTAACCTGTCAATGTGTTGGGCCTGCATTCCTTATGAGGAGCTTTAGTTTCATTTTCATGCTTTAATGCATGCTCTATAGAGTCGAATATTAACCTGTCAATGTGTTGGGCCTGCATTCCTCATGAGGAGCTTTAGTTTCATTTTCAAGCTTCAATGCATGCTCTATAGAGTCATATGTTAACCTGTCAATATGTTGGGCCAGCATACCTCATGAGGAGCTTTAGTTTCATTTTCGTGCTTTAATGCATCCTCTATAGAGTCATATGTTACCCTGTCATTGTGTTGGGCCTGCATTCCTCATGAGGAGCTTTAGTTTCATTTTCATGCTTTAATGCATGCTCTATAGAGTCATATGTTAACCTGTCAATGTGTTGGGCCTGCATTCCTCATGAGTAGCTTTAGTATCATATTCATGCTTTAATGCATGCTCTATAAAGTCATACGTTAACCTGCCAATGTGTCAGGCCTGCATCCCTCATGAGGGGCTGTAGTTTCATTTTCATGCTTTAATGCATGCTCTATAGAGTCATACGTTAACCTGTCAATGTGTCGGGCCTGCATTCCTCATTAAGGAGCTTTACTTTCATTTTCATGCTTTAATGCATGCTCTATAGAGTCATATGTTAACCTGTCAATGTGTCGGGCCTGCATGCCTCATGAGAAGCTTTAGTTTCAATTTCATGCTTTAATGCATGCTCTATAGAGTCATATGTTAACCTGTCAATGTGTCGGGCCTGCATTCCTCATGAGGAGCTTTAGTTTCATTTTCATGCTTTAATGCATGCTCTATAGAGTCATATGTTAACCTGTTAATGAGTTGGGCCTGCATTACTCATGAGGAGCTTTAGTTTCATTTTCATGCTTTAAGGCATGCTCTATAGAGTCATATGTTAACCTGTCAATGTGTTGGGCCTGCATTCCCCATGAGGAGCTTTAGTTTCATTTTCATGCTTTAATGCATGCTCTATAGAGTCATATGTTAACCTGTCAATGTGTTGGGCCTGCATTCCCCATGAGGAGCTTTAGTTTCATTTTCATGCTTTAATGCATGCTCTATAGAGTCATATGTTAACCTGTCAATGTGTTGGGCCTGCATTCAACATGAGGAGGTTTAGTTTCATTTTCAAGCTTCAATGCATGCCCTATAGAGTCATATGTTAACCTGTCAATGTGTTGGGCCTGCATTCCCCACGAGGAGCTTTAGTTTCATTTTCATGCTTTAATGCATGCTCTATAGAGTCATATGTTAACCTGAAAATGTGTTGGGCCTGCATTCCCCATGATTAGCTTTAGTTTCATTGTCATGCTTTAATGCATGCTCTATAGAGTCATATGTTACCCTGTCATTGTGTTGGGCCTGCATTCCTCATGAGGAGCTTTAGTTTCATTTTCATGCTTTAATGCATGCTCTATAGAGTCATATGTTAACCTGTCAATGTGTTGGGCCTGCATTCCTCATGAGGAGCTTTAGTTTCATTTTCATGCTTTAATGCATGCTCTATAGAGTCATATGTTAACCTGTCAATGTGTTGGGCCTGCATTCCTCATGAGGAGCTTTAGTTTCAATTTCATGCTTTAATGCATGCTCTATACAGTTATATGTTAACCTGTCAATGTGTTGGGCCTGCATTCCTCATGAGGAGCTTTAGTTTCCTTTTCATGCTTTAATGCATGCTCTATAGAGTCATATGTTAACCTGTCAATGTGTTGGGCCTGCATTCCTCATGAGGAGCTTTTGTTTTATTTTCATGCTTTAATGCAAGCTCTATAGATTCATATGTTAACCTGCCAATGTGTTGGGCATGAATTCCTCATGAGGAGCTTTAGTTTCATTTTCATGTTTTAATGCATGCTCTATAGAGTTATATGTTATCCTGCCAATGTGTTGGGCCTGCTTTCCTCTTGAGGAGCTTTAGTTTCATTTTCATGCTTTAATGCATGCTCTATAGAGTCATATGTTACCCTGTCAATGTGTTGGGCCTGCATTCCTCATGAGGAGCTTTAGTTTCATTTTCATGCTTTAATGCATGCTCTATAGAGTAATATGTTAACCTGTCAATGTGTTGGGCCTGCATTCCTCATGAGGAGCTTTAGTTTCATTTTCATGCTTTAATGCATGCTCTATAGAGTCATATGTTAACTTGTCAATGTGTTGGGCCTGCATTCCTCAAGAGGAGCTTTAGTTTCATTTTCATTCTTTAATGCATGCTCTATAGAGTCATGTGTTAACCTGTCAATGTGTTGGGCCTGCATTCCTTATGAGGAGCTTTAGTTTCATTTTCATGCTTTAATGCATGCTCTATAGAGTCGAATATTAACCTGTCAATGTGTTGGGCCTGCATTCCTCATGAGGAGCTTTAGTTTCATTTTCAAGCTTCAATGCATGCTCTATAGAGTCATATGTTAACCTGTCAATATGTTGGGCCAGCATACCTCATGAGGAGCTTTAGTTTCATTTTCGTGCTTTAATGCATCCTCTATAGAGTCATATGTTACCCTGTCATTGTGTTGGGCCTGCATTCCTCATGAGGAGCTTTAGTTTCATTTTCATGCTTTAATGCATGCTCTATAAAGTCATACGTTAACCTGCCAATGTGTCAGGCCTGCATCCCTCATGAGGGGCTGTAGTTTCATTTTCATGCATTAATGCATGCTCTATAGAGTCATACGTTAACCTGTCAATGTGTCGGGCCTGCATTCCTCATTAAGGAGCTTTACTTTCATTTTCATGCTTTAATGCATGCTCTATAGAGTCATATGTTAACCTGTCAATGTGTCGGGCCTGCATGCCTCATGAGAAGCTTTAGTTTCAATTTCATGCTTTAATGCATGCTCTATAGAGTCATATGTTAACCTGTCAATGTGTCGGGCCTGCATTCCTCATGAGGAGCTTTAGTTTCATTTTCATGCTTTAATGCATGCTCTATAGAGTCATATGTTAACCTGTTAATGAGTTGGGCCTGCATTACGCATGAGGAGCTTTAGTTTCATTTTCATGCTTTAAGGCATGCTCTATAGAGTCATATGTTAACCTGTCAATGTGTTGGGCCTGCATTCCCCATGAGGAGCTTTAGTTTCATTTTCATGCTTTAATGCATGCTCTATTGAGTCATATGTTAACCTGTCAATGTGTTGGGCCTGCATTCCCCATGAGGAGCTTTAGTTTCATTTTCATGCTTTAATGCATGCTCTATAGAGTCATATGTTAACCTGTCAATGTGTTGGGCCTGCATTCAACATGAGGAGCTTTAGTTTCATTTTCAAGCTTCAATGCATGCCCTATAGAGTCATATGTTAACCTGTCAATGTGTTGGGCCTGCATTCCCCACGAGGAGCTTTAGTTTCATTTTCATGCTTTAATGCATGCTCTATAGAGTCATATGTTAACCTGAAAATGTGTTGGGCCTGCATTCCCCATGATTAGCTTTAGTTTCATTTTCATGCTTTAATGCATGCTCTATAGAGTCATGTGTTACCCTGTCATTGTGTTGGGCCTGCATTCCTCATGAGGAGCTTTAGTTTCATTTTCATGCTTTAATGCATGCTCTATAGAGTCATATGTTAACCTGTCAATGTGTTGGGCCTGCATTCCTCATGAGGAGCTTTAGTTTCATTTTCATGCTTTAATGCATGCTCTATAGAGTCATATGTTAACCTGTCAATGTGTTGGGCCTGCTTTCCTCATGAGGAGCTTTAGTTTCATTTTCACGCTTTAATGCATGCTCTATAGAGTCATATGTTAACCTGTCAATGTGTTGGGCCTGCATTCCTCATGAGGAGCTTTAGTTTCATTTTCATGCTTTAAGGCACGCTCTATAGAGTCATATGTTAACCTGTCAATGTGTTGGGCCTGCATTCCTCATGAGGAGCTTTAGTTTCATTTTCATGCTTTAATGCATGCTCTATAGAGTCATATGTTAACCTGTCAATGTGTTGGGCCTGCATTCCTCATGAGGAGCTCTAGTTTCATTTTCATGCTATAATGCATGCTCTATAGAGTCATATGTTAACCTGTCAATGTGTTGGGCCTGCATTCCTCATGAGGAGATTTAGTTTCATTTTCATGCTTTAATGCATGCTCTATAGAGTTATATGTTAACCTGTCAATGTGTTGGGCCTACATTCCTCATGAGGAGCTTTAGTTTCCTTTTCATGCTTTAATGCATGCTCTATAGAGTCATATGTTAACCTGTCAATGTGTTGGGCCTGCATTCCTCATGAGGAGCTTTTGTTTTATTTTCATGCTTTAATGCAAGCTCTATAGATTCATATGTTAACCTGCCAATGTGTTGGGCATGAATTCCTCATGAGGAGCTTTAGTTTCATTTTCATGTTTTAATGCATGCTCTATAGAGTTATATGTTATCCTGCCAATGTGTTGGGCCTGCTTTCCTCTTGAGGAGCTTTAGTTTCATTTTCAAGCTTTAATGCATGCTCTATAGAGTCATATGTTACCCTGTCAATGTGTTGGGCCTGCATTCCTCATGAGGAGCTTTAGTTTCATTTTCATGCTTTAATGCATGCTCTATAGAGTCGAATATTAACCTGTCAATGTGTTGGGCCTGCATTCCTCATGAGGAGCTTTAGTTTCATTTTCAAGCTTCAATGCATGCTCTATAGAGTCATATGTTAACCTGTCATTATGTTGGGCCAGCATACCTCATGAGGAGCTTTAGTTTCATTTTCATGCTTTAATGCATCCTCTATAGAGTCATATGTTACCCTGTCATTGTGTTGGGCCTGCATTCCTCATGAGGAGCTTTAGTTTCATTTTCATGCTTTAATGCATGCTCTATAGAGTCATATGTTAACCTGTCAATGTGTTGGGCCTGCATTCCTCATGAGTAGCTTTAGTATCATATTCGTGCTTCAATGCATGCTCTATAAAGTCATACGTTAACCTGCCAATGTGTCGGGCCTGCATCCCTCATGAGGGGCTTTAGTTTCATTTTCATGCTTTAATGCATGCTCTATAGAGTCATACGTTAACCTGTCAATGTGTCGGGCCTGCATTCCTCATTAAGGAGCTTTACTTTCATTTTCATGCTTTAATGCATGCTCTATAGAGTCATATGTTAACCTGTCAATGTGTCGGGCCTGCATGCCTCATGAAAAGCTTTAGTTTCAATTTCATGCTTTAATGCATGCTCTATAGAGTCATATGTTAACCTGTCAATGTGTCGGGCCTGCATTCCTCATGAGGAGCTTTAGTTTCATTTTCATGCTTTAATGCATGCTCTATAGAGTCATATGTTAACCTGTTAATGAGTTGGGCCTGCATTACTCATGAGGAGCTTTAGTTTCATTTTCATGCTTTAAGGCATGCTCTATAGAGTCATATGTTAACCTGTCAATGTGTTGGGCCTGCATTCCCCATGAGGAGCTTTAGTTTCATTTTCATGCTTTAATGCATGCTCTATAGAGTCATATGTTAACCTGTCAATGTGTTGGGCCTGCATTCCTTATGTGGAGCTTTAGTTTCATTTTCATGCTCTAATGCATGCTCTATAGAGTCATATGTTAACCTGTCAATGTGTTGGGCCTGCATTCCTCATGAGGAGCTTTAGTGTCATTTTCATGCTTTAAAGCAGGCTCTATAGAGTCAAATGTTAACTTGTCAATGTGTTGGCCCTGCATTCCTCATGAGGAGATTTAGTTTCATTTTCATGCTTTAATGCATGCTCTATAGAGTTATATGTTAACCTGTCAATGTGTTGGGCCTGCATTCCTCATGAGGAGCTTTAGTTTCATTTTCATGCTTTAATGCATGCTCTATAGAGTCATATGTTAACCTGTCAATGTGTTGGGCCTGCATTCCTCATGAGGAGCTTTAGTTTCATTATCATGTTTTAATGCATGCTCTATAGAGTCATATGTTAACCTGTCAATGTGTTGGGCCTGCATTCCTCATGAGGAGCTTTAGTTTCATTTTCATGCTTTAATGCATGCTCTATAGAGTCATATCTTAACCTGTCAATGTGTTGGGCCTGCATTCCTCATGAGGAGCTTTAGTTTCATTTTCATGCTTTAATGCATGCTCTATAGAGTAATATGTTAACCTGTCAATGTGTTGGGCCTGCATTCCTCATGAGGAGCTTTAGTTTCATTTTCATGCTTTAATGCATGCTCTATAGAGTCATATGTTGACCTGTCAATGTGTTGGGCCTGCATTCCTCATGAGGAGCTTTAGTGTCATTTTCATGCTTTAAAGCAGGCTCTATACAGTCAAATGTTAACTTGTCAATGTGTTGGCCCTGCATTCCTCATGAGGAGCTTTAGTTTCATTTTCATGCTTTAATGCATGCTCTATAGAGTCATATCTTAACCTGTCAATGTGTTGGGCCTGCTTTCCTCTTGAGGAGCTTTAGTTTCATTTTCATGCTTTAATGCATGCTCTATAGAGTCATATGTTAGCCTGTCAATGTGTTGGGCCTGCATTCCTCATGAGGAGCTTTAGTTTCATTTTCATGCTTTAATGCATGCTCTATAGAGTCATATGTTAACCTGTCAATGTGTTGGGCCTGCATTCCTCATGAGGAGCTTTAGTTTCATTTTCATGCTTTAATGCATGCTCTATAGAGTCATATGTTAACTTGTCAATGTGTTGGGCCTGCATTCCTCAAGAGGAGCTTTAGTTTCATTTTCATTCTTTAATGCATGCTCTATAGAGTCATGTGTTAACCTGTCAATGTGTTGGGCCTGCATTCCTTATGAGGAGCTTTAGTTTCATTTTCATGCTTTAATGCATGCTCTATAGAGTCGAATATTAACCTGTCAATGTGTTGGGCCTGCATTCCTCATGAGGAGCTTTAGTTTCATTTTCAAGCTTCAATGCATGCTCTATAGAGTCATATGTTAACCTGTCAATATGTTGGGCCAGCATACCTCATGAGGAGCTTTAGTTTCATTTTCGTGCTTTAATGCATCCTCTATAGAGTCATATGTTACCCTGTCATTGTGTTGGGCCTGCATTCCTCATGAGGAGCTTTAGTTTCATTTTCATGCTTTAATGCATGCTCTATAGAGTCATATGTTAACCTGTCAATGTGTTGGGCCTGCATTCCTCATGAGTAGCTTTAGTATCATATTCATGCTTTAATGCATGCTCTATAAAGTCATACGTTAACCTGCCAATGTGTCAGGCCTGCATCCCTCATGAGGGGCTGTAGTTTCATTTTCATGCTTTAATGCATGCTCTATAGAGTCATACGTTAACCTGTCAATGTGTCGGGCCTGCATTCCTCATTAAGGAGTTTTACTTTCATTTTCATGCTTTAATGCATGCTCTATAGAGTCATATGTTAACCTGTCAATGTGTCGGGCCTGCATGCCTCATGAGAAGCTTTAGTTTCAATTTCATGCTTTAATGCATGCTCTATAGAGTCATATGTTAACCTGTCAATGTGTCGGGCCTGCATTCCTCATGAGGAGCTTTAGTTTCATTTTCATGCTTTAATGCATGCTCTATAGAGTCATATGTTAACCTGTTAATGAGTTGGGCCTGCATTACTCATGAGGAGCTTTAGTTTCATTTTCATGCTTTAAGGCATGCTCTATAGAGTCATATGTTAACCTGTCAATGTGTTGGGCCTGCATTCCCCATGAGGAGCTTTAGTTTCATTTTCATGCTTTAATGCATGCTCTATAGAGTCATATGTTAACCTGTCATTGTGTTGGGCCTGCATTCCCCATGAGGAGCTTTAGTTTCATTTTCATGCTTTAATGCATGCTCTATAGAGTCATATGTTAACCTGTCAATGTGTTGGGCCTGCATTCAACATGAGGAGCTTTAGTTTCATTTTCAAGCTTCAATGCATGCCCTATAGAGTCATATGTTAACCTGTCAATGTGTTGGGCCTGCATTCCCCACGAGGAGCTTTAGTTTCATTTTCATGCTTTAATGCATGCTCTATAGAGTCATATGTTAACCTGAAAATGTGTTGGGCCTGCATTCCCCATGATTAGCTTTAGTTTCATTTTCATGCTTTAATGCATGCTCTATAGAGTCATGTGTTACCCTGTCATTGTGTTGGGCCTGCATTCCTCATGAGGAGCTTTAGTTTCATTTTCATGCTTTAATGCATGCTCTATAGAGTCATATGTTAACCTGTCAATGTGTTGGGCCGGCATTCCTCATGAGGAGCTTTAGTTTCATTTTCATGCTTTAATGCATGCTCTACAGAGTCATATGTTAACCTGTCAATGTGTTGGGCCTGCTTTCCTCATGAGGAGCTTTAGTTTCATTTTCACGCTTTAATGCATGCTCTATAGAGTCATATGTTAACCTGTCAATGTGTTGGGCCTGCATTCCTCATGAGGAGCTTTAGTTTCATTTTCATGCTTTAAGGCACGCTCTATAGAGTCATATGTTAACCTGTCAATGTGTTGGGCCTGCATTCCTCATGAGGAGCTTTAGTTTCATTTTCATGCTTTAATGCATGCTCTATAGAGTCATATGTTAACCTGTCAATGTGTTGGGCCTGCATTCCTCATGAGGAGCTCTAGTTTCATTTTCATGCTTTAATGCATGCTCTATAGAGTCATATGTTAACCTGTCAATATGTTGGGCCTGCTTTCCTCATGAGGAGATTTAGTTTCATTTTCATGCTTTAATGCATGCTCTATAGAGTTATATGTTAACCTGTCAATGTGTTGGGCCTACATTCCTCATGAGGAGCTTTAGTTTCCTTTTCATGCTTTAATGCATGCTCTATAGAGTCATATGTTAACCTGTCAATGTGTTGGGCCTGCATTCCTCATGAGGAGCTTTTGTTTTATTTTCATGCTTTAATGCAAACTCTATAGATTCATATGTTAACCTGCCAATGTGTTGGGCATGAATTCCTCATGAGGAGCTTTAGTTTCATTTTCATGTTTTAATGCATGCTCTATAGAGTTATATGTTATCCTGCCAATGTGTTGGGCCTGCTTTCTTCTTGAGGAGCTTTAGTTTCATTTTCAAGCTTTAATGCATGTTCTCTAGAGTCATATGTTACCCTGTCAATGTGTTGGGCCTGCATTCCTCATGAGGAGCTTTAGTTTCATTTTCATGCTTTAATGCATGCTCTATAGAGTCGAATATTAACCTGTCAATGTGTTGGGCCTGCATTCCTCATGAGGAGCTTTAGTTTCATTTTCAAGCTTCAATGCATGCTCTATAGAGTCATATGTTAACCTGTCATTATGTTGGGCCAGCATACCTCATGAGGAGCTTTAGTTTCATTTTCATGCTTTAATGCATCCTCTATAGAGTCATATGTTACCCTGTCATTGTGTTGGGCCTGCATTCCTCATGAGGAGCTTTAGTTTCATTTTCATGCTTTAATGCATGCTCTATAGAGTCATATGTTAACCTGTCAATGTGTTGGGCCTGCATTCCTCATGAGTAGCTTTAGTATCATATTCATGCTTCAATGCATGCTCTATAAAGTCATACGTTAACCTGCCAATGTGTCGGGCCTGCATCCCTCATGAGGGGCTTTAGTTTCAATTTCATGCTTTAATGCATGCTCTATAGAGTCATATGTTAACCTGTCAATGTGTCGATCCTGCATTCCTCATGAGGAGCTTTAGTTTCATTTTCATGCTTTAATGCATGCTCTATAGAGTCATATGTTAACCTGTTAATGAGTTGGGCCTGCATTACTCATGAGGAGCTTTAGTTTCATTTTCATGCTTTAAGGCATGCTCTATAGAGTCATATGTTAACCTGTCAATGTGTTGGGCCTGCATTCCCCATGAGGAGCTTTAGTTTCATTTTCATGCTTTAATGCATGCTCTATAGAGTCATATGTTAACCTGTCAATGTGTTGGGCCTGCATTCCTCATGTGGAGCTTTAGTTTCATTTTCATGCTCTAATGCATGCTCTATAGAGTCATATGTTAACCTGTCAATGTGTTGGGCCTGCATTCCTCATGAGGAGCTTTAGTGTCATTTTCATGCTTTAAAGCAGGCTCTATAGAGTCAAATGTTAACTTGTCAATGTGTTGGCCCTGCATTCCTCATGAGGAGATTTAGTTTCATTTTCATGCTTTAATGCATGCTCTATAGAGTCATATGTTAACCTGTCAATGTGTTGGGCCTGCATTCCTCATGAGGAGCTTTAGTTTCATTTTCATGCTTTAATGCATGCTCTATAGAGTCATATGTTAACCTGTCAATGTGTTGGGCCTGCATTCCTCATGAGGAGCTTTAGTTTCATTATCATGTTTTAATGCATGCTCTATAGAGTCATATGTTAACCTGTCAATGTGTTGGGCCTGCATTCCTCATGAGGAGCTTTAGTTTCATTTTCATGCTTTAATGCATGCTCTATAGAGTCATATCTTAACCTGTCAATGTGTTGGGCCTGCATTCCTCATGAGGAGCTTTAGTTTCATTTTCATGCTTTAATGCATGCTCTATAGAGTAATATGTTAACCTGTCAATGTGTTGGGCCTGCATTCCTCATGAGGAGCTTTAGTTTCATTTTCATGCTTTAATGCATGCTCTATAGAGTCATATGTTAACCTGCCAATGTGTTAGGCCTGCATTCCTCATGAGGAGCTAAAGTTTAATTTTCATGCTTTAATGCATGCTCTATAGAATAATATGTTAACCTGTCAATGTGTTGGGCCTGCATTGCTCATGAGGAGCTTTAGTTTTATTTTCATGCTTTAATGCATGCTCTATAGAGTCATATGTTAACCTGTCAATGTATTGGGCATGCATTCTTCATGAGGAGCTTTAGTTTTATTTTCATGCTTTAATGCAAGCTCAATAGAGTCATATGTTAACCTGCCAATGTGTTTGGCCTGCATTCCTCATGAGGAGCTTTAATTTCATTTTCTTGCTTTAATGCATGCTCTATAGAGTCATATGTTATCCTGCGAATGTGTTGGGCCTGCTTTCCTCATGAGGAGCTTTAGTTTCATTTTCATGCTTTAATGCATGCTCTATAGGGTCATATGTTAACCTGTCAATGTGTTGGGCCTGCATTCCTCATGATTAGCTTTAGTTTCATTTTCATGCTTTAATGCATGCTCCATAGAGTCATATGTTAACCTGCCAATGTGTTGGGCCTGCATTCCTCAAGAGGAGCTTTAGTTTCATTTTCATGCTTTAATGCATGCTCTATAGAGTCATATGTTAACCTGTCAATGTGTTGGGCCTGCATTCCTCATGAGGAGCTTTAGTGTCATTTTCATGCTTTAAAGCATGCTCTATAGAGTCAAATGTTAACCTGTCAATGTGTTGGTCCTGCATTCCTCATGAGGAGCTTTAGATTCATTTTCATGCTTTAATGCATGCTCTATAGAGTCATATGTTAACCTGTCAATGTGTTGGGCCTGCATTCCTCATGAGGAGCTTTAGTTTCATTTTCATGCTTTAATGCATGCTCTATAGCGTCATATGTTAACCTGTCAATGTGTTGGGCCTGCATTCCTCATGAGTAGCTTTAGTTTCATTTTCATGCTTTAATGCATGCTCTATAGATTCATATGTTAACCTGTCAATGTGTTGGGCCTGCATTCCTCATGAGGAGCTTTAGTTTCATTTTCATGCTTTAATGCATGCTCTATACAGTCATATGTTAACCTGTCAATGTGTTGGGCCTGCATTCCTCATGAGGAGCTTTTGTTTCATTTTCATGCTTTAATGCATATCTATAGAGTTATATGCTATCCTGCCAATGTGTTGGGCCTGCTTTCCTCTTGAGGAGCTTTAGTTTCATTTTCATGCTTTAATGCATGCTCTATAGAGTCATATGTTACCCTGTCAATGTGTTGGGCCTGCATTCCTCATGAGGAGCTTTAGTTTCATTTTCATGCTTTAATGCATGCTCTATAGAGTCATATGTTAACCTGTCAATGTGTTGGGCCTGCATTCCTCATGAGGAGCTTTAGTTTCATTTTCATGTTTTAATGCATGCTCTATAGAGTCATATGTTAACTTGTCAATGTGTTGGGCCTGCTTTCCTCAAGAGGAGCTTTAGTTTCATTTTCATTCTTTAATGCATGCTCTATAGAGTCATGTGTTAACCTGTCAATGTGTTGGGCCTGCATTCCTTATGAGGAGCTTTAGTTTCACTTTCATGCTTTAATGCATGCTGTATAGAGTCGTATATTAACCTGTCAGTGTGTTGGGCCTGCATTCCTCATGAGGAGCTTTAGTTTCATTTTCAAGCTTCAATGCATGCTCTATAGAGTCATATGTTAACCTGTCAATATGTTGGGCCAGCATACCTCATGAGGAGCTTTAGTTTCATTTTCATGCTTTAATGCATGCTCTATAGAGTCATATGTTAACCTGTCAATGTGTTGGGCCTGCTTTCCTCATGAGGAGCTTTAGTTTCAGTTTCATGCTTTAAGGCACGCTCTATAGAGTCATATGTTAACCTGTCAATGTGTTGGGCCTGCATTTCCCATGAGGAGCTTTAGTTTCATTTTCATGCTTTAATGCATGCTCTATAGAGTCATATGTTAACCTGTCAATCTGTTGGGCCTGCATTCCCCATGAGGAGCTTTAGTTTCATTTTCATGCTTTAATGCATGCTCTATAGAGTCATATGTTAACCTGTCAATGTGTTGGGCCTGCATTCAACATGAGGAGCTTTAGTTTCATTTTCAAGCTTCAATGCATGCCCTATAGAGTCATATGTTAACCTGTCAATGTGTTGGGCCTGCATTCCCCACGAGGAGCTTTAGTTTCATTTTCATGCTTTAATGCATGCTCTATAGAGTCATATGTTAACCTGAAAATGTGTTGGGCCTGCATTCCCCATGATTAGCTTTAGTTTCATTGTCATGCTTTAATGCATGCTCTATAGAGTCATATGTTACCCTGTCATTGTGTTGGGCCTGCATTCCTCATGAGGAGCTTTAGTTTCATTTTCATGCTTTAATGCATGCACTATAGAGTCATATGTTAACCTGTCAATGTGTTGGGCCTGCATTCCTCATGAGGAGCTTTAGTTTCATTTTCATGCTTTAATGCATGCTCTATAGAGTCATATGTTAACCTGTCAATGTGTTGGGCCTGCATTCCTCATGAGGAGCTTTAGTTTTATTTTCATGCTTTAATTCAAGCTCTATAGAGTCATATGTTAACCTGCCAATGTGTTGGGCATGCATTCCTCATGAGGAGCTTTAGTTTCATTTTCATGCTTTAATGCATGCTCTATAGAGTCATATGTTATCCTGCCAATGTGTTGGGCCTGCTTTCCTCATGAGGAGCTTTAGTTTCATTTTCATGCTTTAATGCATGCTCTATAGAGTCATATGTTAACCTGTCAATGTGTTGGGCCTGCATTCCTCATGATTAGCTTTAGTTTCATTTTCATGCTTTAATGCATGCTCTATAGAGTCATATGTTAACCTGCCAATGTGTTGGGCCTGCATTCCTCATGAGGAGCTTTAGTTTCATTTTCATGCTTTAATGCATGCTCTATAGAGTCATATGTTAACCTGTCAATGTGTTGGGCCTGCATTCCTCATGAGTAGCTTTAGTTTCATTTTCATGCTTTAATGCATGCTCTATAGATTCATATGTTAACCTGTCAATGTGTTGGGCCTGCATTCCTCATGAGGAGCTTTAGTTTCATTTTCATGCTTTAATGCATGCTCTATACAGTCATATGTTAACCTGTCAATGTGTTGGGCCTGCATTCCTCATGAGGAGCTTTTGTTTCATTTTCATGCTTTAATGCATATCTATAGAGTTATATGCTATCCTGCCAATGTGTTGGGCCTGCTTTCCTCTTGAGGAGCTTTAGTTTCATTTTCAAGCTTCAATGCATGCTCTATAGAGTCATATGTTAACCTGTCATTATGTTGGGCCAGCATACCTCATGAGGAGCTTTAGTTTCATTTTCATGCTTTAATGCATCCTCTATAGAGTCATATGTTACCCTGTCATTGTGTTGGGCCTGCATTCCTCATGAGGAGCTTTAGTTTCATTTTCATGCTTTAATGCATGCTCTATAGAGTCATATGTTAACCTGTCAATGTGTTGGGCCTGCATTCCTCATGAGTAGCTTTAGTATCATATTCATGCTTCAATGCATGCTCTATAAAGTCATACGTTAACCTGCCAATGTGTCGGGCCAGCATCCCTCATGAGGGGCTTTAGTTTCAATTTCATGCTTTAATGCATGCTCTATAGAGTCATATGTTAACCTGTCAATGTGTCGATCCTGCATTCCTCATGAGGAGCTTTAGTTTCATTTTCATGCTTTAATGCATGCTCTATAGAGTCATATGTTAACCTGTTAATGAGTTGGGCCTGCATTACTCATGAGGAGCTTTAGTTTCATTTTCATGCTTTAAGGCATGCTCTATAGAGTCATATGTTAACCTGTCAATGTGTTGGGCCTGCATTCCCCATGAGGAGCTTTAGTTTCATTTTCATGCTTTAATGCATGCTCTATAGAGTCATATGTTAACCTGTCAATGTGTTGGGCCTGCATTCCTCATGTGGAGCTTTAGTTTCATTTTCATGCTCTAATGCATGCTCTATAGAGTCATATGTTAACCTGTCAATGTGTTGGGCCTGCATTCCTCATGAGGAGCTTTAGTGTCATTTTCATGCTTTAAAGCAGGCTCTATAGAGTCAAATGTTAACTTGTCAATGTGTTGGCCCTGCATTCCTCATGAGGAGATTTAGTTTCATTTTCATGCTTTAATGCATGCTCTATAGAGTCATATGTTAACCTGTCAATGTGTTGGGCCTGCATTCCTCATGAGGAGCTTTAGTTTCATTTTCATGCTTTAATGCATGCTCTATAGAGTCATATGTTAACCTGTCAATGTGTTGGGCCTGCATTCCTCATGAGGAGCTTTAGTTTCATTATCATGTTTTAATGCATGCTCTATAGAGTCATATGTTAACCTGTCAATGTGTTGGGCCTGCATTCCTCATGAGGAGCTTTAGTTTCATTTTCATGCTTTAATGCATGCTCTATAGAGTCATATCTTAACCTGTCAATGTGTTGGGCCTGCATTCCTCATGAGGAGCTTTAGTTTCATTTTCATGCTTTAATGCATGCTCTATAGAGTAATATGTTAACCTGTCAATGTGTTGGGCCCGCATTCCTCATGAGGAGCTTTAGTTTCATTTTCATGCTTTAATGCATGCTCTATAGAGTCATATGTTAACCTGCCAATGTGTTAGGCCTGCATTCCTCATGAGGAGCTTAAGTTTCATTTTCATGCTTTAATGCATGCTCTATAGAATAATATGTTAACCTGTCAATGTGTTGGGCCTGCATTGCTCATGAGGAGCTTTAGTTTTATTTTCATGCTTTAATGCATGCTCTATAGAGTCATATGTTAACCTGTCAATGTATTGGGCATGCATTCTTCATGAGGAGCTTTAGTTTTATTTTCATGCTTTAATGCAAGCTCAATAGAGTCATATGTTAACCTGCCAATGTGTTTGGCCTGCATTCCTCATGAGGAGCTTTAATTTCATTTTCTTGCTTTAATGCATGCTCTATAGAGTCATATGTTATCCTGCGAATGTGTTGGGCCTGCTTTCCTCATGAGGAGCTTTAGTTTCATTTTCATGCTTTAATGCATGCTCTATAGAGTCATATGTTAACCTGTCAATGGGTTGGGCCTGCATTCCTCATGATTAGCTTTAGTTTCATTTTCATGCTTTAATGCATGCTCTATAGAGTTATATGTTAACCTGCCAATGTGTTGGGCCTGCATTCCTCATGAGGAGCTTTAGTTTCATTTTCATGCTTTAATGCATGCTCTATAGAGTCATATGTTAACCTGTCAATGTGTTGGGCCTGCATTCCTCATGAGGAGCTTTAGTGTCATTTTCATGCTTTAAAGCATGCTCTATAGAGTCAAATGTTAACCTGTCAATGTGTTGGTCCTGCATTCCTCATGAGGAGCTTTAGATTCATTTTCATGCTTTAATGCATGCTCTATAGAGTCATATGTTAACCTCTCAATGTGTTGGGCCTGCATTCCTCATGAGGAGCTTTAGTTTCATTTTCATGCTTTAATGCATGCTCTATAGCGTCATATGTTAACCTGTCAATGTGTTGGGCCTGCATTCCTCATGAGTAGCTTTAGTTTCATTTTCATGCTTTAATGCATGCTCTATAGATTCATATGTTAACCTGTCAATGTGTTGGGCCTGCATTCCTCATGAGGAGCTTTAGTTTCATTTTCATGCTTTAATGCATGCTCTATACAGTCATATGTTAACCTGTCAATGTGTTGGGCCTGCATTCCTCATGAGGAGCTTTTGTTTCATTTTCATGCTTTAATGCATATCTATAGAGTTATATGCTATCCTGCCAATGTGTTGGGCCTGCTTTCCTCTTGAGGAGCTTTAGTTTCATTTTCATGCTTTAATGCATGCTCTATAGAGTCATATGTTACCCTGTCAATGTGTTGGGCCTGCATTCCTCATGAGGAGCTTTAGTTTCATTTTCATGCTTTAATGCATGCTCTATAGAGTCATATGTTAACCTGTCAATGTGTTGGGCCTGCATTCCTCATGAGGAGCTTTAGTTTCATTTTCATGTTTTAATGCATGCTCTATAGAGTCATATGTTAACTTGTCAATGTGTTGGGCCTGCATTCCTCAAGAGGAGCTTTAGTTTCATTTTCATTCTTTAATGCATGCTCTATAGAGTCATGTGTTAACCTGTCAATGTGTTGGGCCTGCATTCCTTATGAGGAGCTTTAGTTTCACTTTCAAGCTTTAATGCATGCTGTATAGAGTCGTATATTAACCTGTCAATGTGTTGGGCCTGCATTCCTCATGAGGAGCTTTAGTTTCATTTTCATGCTTTAATGCATGCTCTATAGAGTCATATGTTAACCTGTCAATATGTTGGGCCAGCATACCTCATGAGGAGGTTTAGTTTCATTTTCATGCTTTAATGCATGCTCTATAGAGTCATATGTTAACCTGTCAATGTGTTGGGCCTGCTTTCCTCATGAGGAGCTTTAGTTTCAGTTTCATGCTTTAAGGCACGCTCTATAGAGTCATATGTTAACCTGTCAATGTGTTGGGCCTGCATTTCCCATGAGGAGCTTTAGTTTCATTTTCATGCTTTAATGCATGCTCTATAGAGTCATATGTTAACCTGTCAATCTGTTGGGCCTGCATTCCCCATGAGGAGCTTTAGTTTCATTTTCATGCTTTAATGCATGCTCTATAGAGTCATATGTTAACCTGTCAATGTGTTGGGCCTGCATTCAACATGAGGAGCTTTAGTTTCATTTTCAAGCTTCAATGCATGCCCTATAGAGTCATATGTTAACCTGTCAATGTGTTGGGCCTGCATTCCCCACGAGGAGCTTTAGTTTCATTTTCATGCTTTAATGCATGCTCTATAGAGTCATATGTTAACCTGAAAATGTGTTGGGCCTGCATTCCCCATGATTAGCTTTAGTTTCATTGTCATGCTTTAATGCATGCTCTATAGAGTCATATGTTACCCTGTCATTGTGTTGGGCCTGCATTCCTCATGAGGAGCTTTAGTTTCATTTTCATGCTTTAATGCATGCACTATAGAGTCATATGTTAACCTGTCAATGTGTTGGGCCTGCATTCCTCATGAGGAGCTTTAGTTTCATTTTCATGCTTTAACGCATGCTCTATAGAGTCATATGTTAACCTGTCAATGTGTTGGGCCTGCATTCCTCATGAGGAGCTTTAGTTTCAATTTCATGCTTTAATGCATGCTCTATAGAGTTATATGTTAACCTGTCAATGTGTTGGGCTTGCATTCCTCATGAGGAGCTTTAGTTTCCTTTTCATGCTTTAATGCATGCTCTATAGAGTCATATGTTAACCTGTCAATGTGTTGGGCCTGCATTCCTCATGAGGAGCTTTTTTTTTATTTTCATGCTTTAATGCAAGCTCTATAGATTCATATGTTAACCTGCCAATGTGTTGGGCATGAATTCCTCATGAGGAGCTTTAGTTTCATTTTCATGTTTTAATGCATGCTCTATAGAGTTATATGTTATCCTGCCAATGTGTTGGGCCTGCTTTCCTCTTGAGGAGCTTTAGTTTCATTTTCATGCTTTAATGCATGCTCTATAGAGTCATATGTTACCCTGTCAATGTGTTGGGCCTGCATTCCTCATGAGGAGCTTTAGTTTCATTTTCATGCTTTAATGCATGCTCTATAGAGTAATATGTTAACCTGTCAATGTGTTGGGCCTGCATTCCTCATGAGGAGCTTTAGTTTCATTTTCATGCTTTAATGCATGCTCTATAGAGTCATATGTTAACTTGTCAATGTGTTGGGCCTGCATTCCTCAAGAGGAGCTTTAGTTTCATTTTCATTCTTTAATGCATGCTCTATAGAGTCATGTGTTAACCTGTCAATGTGTTGGGCCTGTATTCCTTATAAGGAGCTTTAGTTTCATTTTCATGCTTTAATGCATGCTCTATAGAGTCGAATATTAACCTGTCAATGTGTTGGGCCTGCATTCCTCATGAGGAGCTTTAGTTTCATTTTCAAGCTTCAATGCATGCTCTATAGAGTCATATGTTAACCTGTCAATATGTTGGGCCAGCATACCTCATGAGGAGCTTTAGTTTCATTTTCGTGCTTTAATGCATCCTCTATAGAGTCATATGTTACCCTGTCATTGTGTTGGGCCTGCATTCCTCATGAGGAGCTTTAGTTTCATTTTCATGCTTTAATGCATGCTCTATAGAGTCATATGTTAACCTGTCAATGTGTTGGGCCTGCATTCCTCATGAGTAGCTTTAGTATCATATTCATGCTTTAATGCATGCTCTATAAAGTCATACGTTAACCTGCCAATGTGTCAGGCCTGCATCCCTCATGAGGGGCTGTAGTTTCATTTTCATGCTTTAATGCATGCTCTATAGAGTCATACGTTAACCTGTCAATGTGTCGGGCCTGCATTCCTCATTAAGGAGCTTTACTTTCATTTTCATGCTTTAATGCATGCTCTATAGAGTCATATGTTAACCTGTCAATGTGTCGGGCCTGCATGCCTCATGAGAAGCTTTAGTTTCAATTTCATGCTTTAATGCATGCTCTATAGAGTCATATGTTAACCTGTCAATGTGTCGGGCCTGCATTCCTCATGAGGAGCTTTAGTTTCATTTTCATGCTTTAATGCATGCTCTATAGAGTCATATGTTAACCTGTTAATGAGTTGGGCCTGCATTACTCATGAGGAGCTTTAGTTTCATTTTCATGCTTTAAGGCATGCTCTATAGAGTCATATGTTAACCTGCCAATGTGTTGGGCCTGCATTCCCCATGAGGAGCTTTAGTTTCATTTTCATGCTTTAATGCATGCTCTATAGAGTCATATGTTAACCTGTCAATGTGTTGGGCCTGCATTCCCCATGAGGAGCTTTAGTTTCATTTTCATGCTTTAATGCATGCTCTATAGAGTCATATGTTAACCTGTCAATGTGTTGGGCCTGCATTCAACATGAGGAGCTTTAGTTTCATTTTCAAGCTTCAATGCATGCCGTATAGAGTCATATGTAAACCTGTCAATGTGTTGGGCCTGCATTCCCCACGAGGAGCTTTAGTTTCATTTTCATGCTTTAATGCATGCTCTATAGAGTCATATGTTAACCTGAAAATGTGTTGGGCCTGCATTCTTCATGATTAGCTTTAGTTTCATTTTCATGCTTTAATGCATGCTCTATAGAGTCATGTGTCACCCTGTCATTGTGTTGGGCCTGCATTCCTCATGAGGAGCTTTAGTTTCATTTTCATGCTTTAATGCATGCTCTATAGAGTCATATGTTAACCTGTCAATGTGTTGGGCCTGCATTCCTCATGAGGAGCTTTAGTTTCATTTTCATGCTTTCATGCATGCTCTATAGAGTCATATGTTAACCTGTCAATGTGTTGGGCCTGCTTTCCTCATGAGGAGCTTTAGTTTCATTTTCACGCTTTAATGCATGCTCTATAGAGTCATATGTTAACCTGTCAATGTGTTGGGCCTGCATTCCTCATGAGGAGCTTTAGTTTCATTTTCATGCTTTAAGGCACGCTCTATAGAGTCATATGTTAACCTGTCAATGTGTTGGGCCTGCTTTCCTCATGAGGAGCTTTAGTTTCATTTTCATGCTTTAATGCATGCTCTATAGAGTCATATGTTAACCTGTCAATGTGTTGGGCCTGCATTCCTCATGAGGAGCTCTAGTTTCATTTTCATGCTTTAATGCATGCTCTATAGAGTCATATGTTAACCTGTCAATGTGTTGGGCCTGCATTCCTCATGAGGAGATTTAGTTTCATTTTCATGCTTTAATGCATGCTCTATAGAGTTATATGTTAACCTGTCAATGTGTTGGGCCTACATTCCTCATGAGGAGCTTTAGTTTCCTTTTCATGCTTTAATGCATGCTCTATAGAGTCATATGTTAACCTGTCAATGTGTTGGGCATGCATTCCTCATGAGGAGCTTTTGTTTTATTTTCATGCTTTAATGCAAGCTCTATAGATTCATATGTTAACCTGCCAATGTGTTGGGCATGAATTCCCCATGAGGAGCTTTAGTTTCATTTTCATGTTTTAATGCATGCTCTATAGAGTTATATGTTATCCTGCCAATGTGTTGGGCCTGCTTTCCTCTTGAGGAGCTTTAGTTTCATTTTCAAGCTTTAATGCATGCTCTATAGAGTCATATGTTACCCTGTCAATGTGTTGGGCCTGCATTCCTCATGAGGAGCTTTAGTTTCATTTTAATGCTTTAATGCATGCTCTATAGAGTCGAATATTAACCTGTCAATGTGTTGGGCCTGCATTCCTCATGAGGAGCTTTAGTTTCATTTTCAAGCTTCAATGCATGCTCTATAGAGTCATATGTTAACCTGTCATTATGTTGGGCCAGCATACCTCATGAGGAGCTTTAGTTTAATTTTCATGCTTTAATGCATCCTCTATAGAGTCATATGTTACCCTGTCATTGTGTTGGGCCTGCATTCCTCATGAGGAGCTTTAGTTTCATTTTCATGCTTTAATGCATGCTCTATAGAGTCATATGTTAACCTGTCAATGTGTTGGGCCTGCATTCCTCATGAGTAGCTTTAGTATCATATTCATGCTTCAATGCATGCTCTATAAAGTCATACGTTAACCTGCCAATGTGTCGGGCCTGCATCCCTCATGAGGGGCTTTAGTTTCATTTTCATGCTTTAATGCATGCTCTATAGAGTCATACGTTAACCTGTCAATGTATCGGGCCTGCATTCCTCATTAAGGAGCTTTACTTTCATTTTCATGCTTTAATGCATGCTCTATAGAGTCATATGTTAACCTGTCAATGTGTCGGGCCTGCATGCCTCATGAGAAGCTTTAGTTTCAATTTCATGCTTTAATGCATGCTCTATAGAGTCATATGTTAACCTGTCAATGTGTCGGGCCTGCATTCCTCATGAGGAGCTTTAGTTTCATTTTCATGCTTTAATGCATGCTCTATAGAGTCATATGTTAACCTGTTAATGAGTTGGGCCTGCATTAGTCATGAGGAGCTTTAGTTTCATTTTCATGCTTTAAATCATGCTCTATAGAGTCATATGTTAACCTGTCAATGTGTTGGGCCTGCATTCCCCATGAGGAGCTTTAGTTTCATTTTCATGCTTTAATGCATGCTCTATAGAGTCATATGTTAACCTGTCAATGTGTTGGGCCTGCATTCCCCATGAGGAGCTTTAGTTTCATTTTCATGCTTTAATGCATGCTCTATAGAGTCATATGTTAACCTGTCAATGTGTTGGGCCTGCATTCAACATGAGGAGCTTTAGTTTCATTTTCAAGCTTCAATGCATGCCCTATAGAGTCATATGTTAACCTGTCAATGTGTTGGGCCTGCATTCCCCACGAGGAGCTTTAGTTTCATTTTCATGCTTTAATGCATGCTCTATAGAGTCATATGTTAACCTGAAAATGTGTTGGGCCTGCATTCCCCATGATTAGCTTTAGTTTCATTTTCATGCTTTAATGCCTGCTCTATAGAGTCATATGTTACCCTGTCATTGTGTTGGGCCTGCATTCCTCATGAGGAGCTTTAGTTTCATTTTCATGCTTTAATGCATGCTCTATAGAGTCATATGTTAACCTGTCAATGTGTTGGGCCTGCATTCCTCATGAGGAGCTTTAGTTTCATTTTCATGCTTTAATGCATGCTCTATAGAGTCATATGTTAACCTGTCAATGTATTGGGCCTACTTTCCTCATGAGGAGCTTTAGTTTCATTTTCACGCTTTAATGCATGCTCTATAGAGTCATATGTTAACCTGTCAATGTGTTGGGCCTGCATTCCTCATGAGGAGCTTTAGTTTCATTTTCATGCTTTAAGGCACGCTCTATAGAGTCATATGTTAACCTGTCAATGTGTTGGGCCTGCATTCCCCATGAGGAGCTTTAGTTTCATTTTCATGCTTTAATGCATGCTCTATAGAGTCATATGTTAACCTGTCAACCTGTTGGGCCTGCATTCCCCATGAGGAGCTTTAGTTTCATTTTCATGCTTTAATGCATGCTCCATAGAGTCATATGTTAACCTGTCAATGTGTTGGGCCTGCATTCAACATGAGGAGCTTTAGTTTCATTTTCAAGCTTCAATGCATGCCCTATAGAGTCATATGTTAACCTGTCAATGTGTTGGGCCTGCATTCCCCACGAGGAGCTTTAGTTTCATTTTCATGCTTTAATGCATGCTCTATAGAGTCATATGTTAACCTGAAAATGTGTTGGGCCTGCATTCCCCATGATTAGCTTTAGTTTCATTGTCATGCTTTAATGCATGCTCTATAGAGTCATATGTTACCCTGTCATTGTGTTGGGCCTGCATTCCTCATGTGGTGCTTTAGTTTCATTTTCATGCTTTAATGCATGCTCTATAGTCTCATATGTTAACCTGTCAATGTGTTGGGCCTGCATTCCTCATGAGGAGCTTTAGTTTCATTTTCATGCTTTAATGCATGCTCTATAGAGTCATATGTTAACCTGTCAATGTGTTGGGCCTGCATTCCTCATGAGGAGCTTTAGTTTCATTTTCATGCTTTAATGCATGCTCTATAGAGTCATATGTTATCCTGTCAATGTGTTGGGCCTGCAATCCTCATGAGGAGCTTTAGTGTCATTTTCATGCTTTAAAGCATGCTCTATAGAGTCAAATGTTAACCTGTCAATGTGTTGATCCTGCATTCCTCATGAGGAGCTTTAGTTTCATTTTCATGCATTAATGCATGCTCTATAGAGTCATATGTTAACATGTCAATGTGTTGGGCCTGCATTCCTCATGAGGAGCTTTAGTTTCATTTTCATGCTTTAATGCATGCTCTATAGAGTCATATGTTAACCTGTCAATGTGTTGTGCGTGCATTCCTCATGAGGAGCTTTAGTTTCATTTTCATGCTTTAATGCATGCTCTATAGAGTCATATGTTAACCTGTCAATGTGTTGGGCCTGCATTCCTCATGAGGAGATTTAGTTTCATTTTCATGCTTTAATGCATGCTCTATAGAGTTATATGTTAACCTGTCAATGTGCTGGGCCTGCATTCCTCATGAGGAGCTTTAGTTTCATTTTCATGCTTTAATGCATGCTCTATAGAGTCATATGTTAACCTGTCAATGTGTTGGGCCTGCATTCCTCATGAGGAGCTTTTGTTTTATTTTCATGCTTTAATGCAAGTTCTATAGATTCATATGTTAACCTGCCAATGTGTTGGGCATGAATTCCTCATGAGGAGCTTTAGTTTCATTTTCATGTTTTAATGCATGCTCTATAGAGTTATATGTTATCCTGCCAATGTGTTGGGCCTGCTTTCCTCTTGAGGAGCTTTAGTTTCATTTTCATGCTTTAATGCATGCTCTATAGAGTCATATGTTACCCTGTCAATATGTTGGGCCTGCATTCCTCATGAGGAGCTTTAGTTTCATTTTCATGCTTTAATGCATGCTCTATAGAGTCATATGTTAACCTGTCAATTTGTTGGGCCTGCATTCCTCATGAGGAGCTTTAGTTTCATTTTCATGCTTTAATGCATGCTCTATAGAGTCATATGTTAACTTGTCAATGTGTTGGGCCTGCATTCCACAAGAGGAGCATTAGTTTCATTTTCATTCTTTAATGCATGCTCTATAGAGTCATGTGTTAACCTGTCAATGTGTTGGGCCTGCATTCCTTATGAGGAGCTTTAGTTTCATTTTAATGCTTTAATGCATGCTCTATAGAGTCGTATATTAACCTGTCAATGTGTTGGGCCTGCATTCCTCATGAGGAGCTTTAGTTTCATTTTCAAGCTTCAATGCATGCTCTATAGAGTCATATGTTAACCTGTCAATATGTTGGGCCAGCATACCTCATGAGGAGCTTTAGTTTCATTTTCATGCTTTAATGCATGCTCTATAGAGTCATATGTTACCCTGTCATTGTGTTGGGCCTGCATTCCTCATGAGGAGCTTTAGTTTCATTTTCATGCTTTAATGCATGCTCTATAGAGTCATATGTTAACCTGTCAATGTGTTGGGCCTGCATTCCTCATGAGTAGCTTTAGTATCATATTCATGCTTTAATGCATGCTCATGAGGAGCTTTAGTTTCATTTTCATGCTTTAATGCATGCTCTATAGAGTCATATGTTAACCTGTCAATGTGTTGGGCCTGCATTCCTCATGAGGAGCTTTAGTTTCATTTTCATGCTTTAATGCATGCTCTATAGAGTCATATGTTAACTTGTCAATGTGTTGGGCCTGCATTCCTCAAGAGGAGCTTTAGTTTCATTTTCATTCTTTGATGCATGCTATATAGAGTCATGTGTTAACCTGTCTATGTGTTGGGCCTGCATTCCTTATGAGGAGCTTTAGTTTCATTTTCATGCTTTAATGCATGCTCTATAGAGTCGTACATTAACCTGTCAATGTGTTGGGCCTGCATTCCTCTTGAGGAGTTTTAGTTTCATTTTCAAGCTTCAATGCATGCTCTATAGAGTCATATGTTAACCTGTCAATATGTTGGGCCAGCATACCTCATGAGGAGCTTTAGTTTCATTTTCATGCTTTAATGCATGCTCTATAGAGTCATATGTTAACCTGTCAATGTGTTGGGCCTGCTTTCCTCATGAGGAGCTTTAGTTTCATTTTCACGCTTTAATGCATGCTCTATAGAGTCATATGTTAACCTGTCAATGTGTTGGGCCTGCATTCCTCATGAGGCGCTTTAGTTTCATTTTCATGCTTTAAGGCACGCTCTATAGAGTCATATGTTAACCTGTCAATGTGTTGGGCCTGCATTCCCCATGAGGAGCTTTAGTTTCATTTTCATGCTTTAATGCATGCTCTATAGAGTCATATGTTAACCTGTCAATCTGTTGGGCCTGCATTCCCCATGAGGAGCTTTAGTTTCATTTTCATGCTTTAATGCATGCTCTATAGAGTCATATGTTAACCTGTCAATGTGTTGGGCCTGCATTCAACATGAGGAGCTTTAGTTTCATTTTCAAGCTTCAATGCATGCCCTATAGAGTCATTTGCTAACCTGTCAATGTGTTTGGCCTGCATTCCCCACGAGGAGCTTTAGATTCATTTTCATGCTTTAATGCATGCTCTATAGAGTCATATGCTAACCTGAAAATGTGTTGGGCCTGCATTCCCCATGATTAGCTTTAGTTTCATTGTCATGCTCTAATGCATGCTCTATAGAGTCATATGTTACCCTGTCATTGTGTTGGGCCTGCATTCCTCATGAGGAGCTTTAGTTTCATTTTCATGCTTTAATGCATGCTCTATAGAGTCATATGTTAACCTGTCAATGTGTTGGGCCTGCATTCCTCATGAGGAGCTTTAGTTTCATTTTCATGTTTGAATGCATGCTCTATAGAGTCATATGTTAACCTGTCAAAGTGTTGGGCCTGCATTCCTCATGAGGAGCTTTAGTTTCATTTTCATGCTTTAATGCATGCTCTATAGAGTCATATATTAACCTGTCAATGTGTTGGGCCTGCATTCCCCATGAGGGGCTTTAGTTTCATTTTCATGCTTTAATGCATGCTCTATAGAGTCATATGTTAACTTGTCAATGTGTTGGGCCTGCATTCCTCAAGAGGAGCTTTAGTTTCATTTTCATTCTTTAATGCATGCTCTATAGAGTAATGTGTTAACTTGTCAATGTGTTGGGCCTGCATTATTTATGAGGAGCTTTAGTTTCCTTTTCATGCTTTAATGCATGCTCTATAGAGTCGTATATTAACCTGTCAATGTGTTGGGCCTGCATTCCTCATGAGTAGCTTTAGTATCATATTCATGCTTTAATGCATGCTCTATAAAGTCATACGTTAACCTGCCAATGTGTCGGGCCTGCATTCCTCATGAGGGGTTTAGTTTCATTTTCATGCTTTAATGCATGCTCTATAGAGTCATACGTTAACCTGTCAATGTGTTGGGCCTGCATTCCTCATGAGGAGCTTTACTTTCATTTTCATCCTTTAATGCATGCTCTATAGAGTCATATGTTAACCTGTCAATGTGTCGGGCCTGCATGCCTCATAAGAAGCTTTAGTTTCAATTTCATGCTTTAATGCATGCTCTATAGAGTCATATGTTAACCTGTCAATGTGTCGGGCCTGCATTCCTCATGAGGAGCTTTAGTTTCATTTTCATGCTTTAATGCATGCTCTATAGAGTCATATGTTAACCTGTTAGTGAGTGGGCCTGCATTACTCATGAGGAGCTTTAGTTTCATTTTCATGCTTTAAGGCACGCTCTATAGAGTCATATGTTAACCTGTCAATGTGTTGGGCCTGCATTCCCCATGAGGAGCTTTAGTTTCATTTTCATGCTTTAATGCATGCTCTATAGAGTCATATGTTAACCTGTCAATGTGTTGGGCCTGCATTCCCCATGAGGAGCTTTAGTTTCATTTTCATGCTTTAATGCATGCTCTATGGAGTCATATGTTAACCTGTCAATGTGTTGGGCCTGCATTCAACATGAGGAGCTTTAGTTTCATTTTCAAGCTTCAATGCATGCCCTATAGAGTCATATGTTAACCTGTCAATGTGTTGGGCCCGCATTCCCCACGAGGAGCTTTAGTTTCATTATCATGCTTTAATGCATGCTCTATAGAGTCATATGTTAACCTGAAAATGTGTTGGGCCTGCATTCCCCATGATTAGCTTTAGTTTCATTTTCATGCTTTAATGCATGCTCTATAGAGTCATATGTTACCCTGTCATTGTGTTGGGCCTGCATTCCTCATGAGGAGCTTTAGTTTCATTTTCTTGCTTTAATGCATGCTCTATAGAGTCATATGTTAACCTGTCAATGTGTTGGGCCTGCATTCCTCATGAGGAGCTTTAGTTTCATTTTCATGCTTGAATGCATGCTCTATAGAGTCATATGTTAACCTGTCAAAGTGTTGGGCCTGCATTCCTCATGAGGAGCTTTAGTCTCATTTTCATGCTTTAATGCATGCTCTATAGAGTCATATGTTAACCTGTCAATGTGTTGGGCCTGCATTCCCCATGAGGGGCTTTAGTTTCATTTTCATGCTTTAATGCATGCTCTATAGAGTCATATGTTAACCTGTCAATGTGTTGGGCCTGAATTCCTCACGAGGAGCTTTAGTTTCATTTTCATGCTATAATGCATGCTCTATAGAGTTATATGTTATCCTGCCAATGTGTTGGGCCTGCTTTCCTCTTGAGGAGCTTTAGTTTCATTTTCATGCTTTAATGCATGCTCTATAGAGTCATATGTTACCCTGTCAATGTGTTGGGACTGCATTCCTCATGAGGAGCTTTAGTTTCATTTTCATGCTTTAATGCATGCTCTATAGAGTCATATGTTAACCTGTCAATGTGTTGGGCCTGCATTCCTCATGAGGAGCTTTAGTTTCATTTTCATGCTTTAATGCATGCCCTATAGAGTCATATGTTAACTTGTCAATGTGTTGGGCCTGCATTCCTCAAGAGGAGCTTTAGTTTCATTTTCATTCTTTAATGCATGCTCTATAGAGTCATGTGTTAACCTGTCAATGTGTTGGGCCTGCATTCCTTATGAGGAGCTTTAGTTTCATTTTCATGCTTTAATGCATGCTCTATAGAGTCGTATATTAACCTGTCAATGTGTTGGGCCTGCATTCCTCATGAGGAGCTTTAGTTTCATTTTCATGCTTTAATGCATGCTCTATAGAGTCATATGTTAACCTGTCAATGTGTTGGGCCTGCTTTCCTCATGAGGAGATTTAGTTTCATTTTCACGCTTTAATGCATGCTCTATAGAGTCATATGTTAACCTGTCAATGTGTTGGGCCTGCATTCCTCATGAGGAGCTTAGGTTTCATTTTCATGCTTTAAGGCACGCTCTATAGAGTCATATGTTAACCTGTCAATGTGTTGGGCCTGCATTCCCCATGAGGAGCTTTAGTTTCAGTTTCATGCTTTAATGCGTGCTCTATAGAGTCATATGTTAACCTGTCAATCTGTTGGGCCTGCATTCCCCATGAGGCGCTTTAGTTTCATTTTCATGCTTTAATGCATGCTCTATAGAGTCATATGTTACCCTGTCAATATGTTGGGCCTGCATTCCTCATGAGGAGCTTTAGTTTCATTTTCATGCTTTAATGCATGCTCTATAGAGTCATATGTTAACCTGTCAATTTGTTGGGCCTGCATTCCTCATGAGGAGCTTTAGTTTCATTTTCATGCTTTAATGCATGCTCTATAGAGTCATATGTTAACTTGTCAATGTGTTGGGCCTGCATTCCACAAGAGGAGCATTAGTTTCATTTTCATTCTTTAATGCATGCTCTATAGAGTCATGTGTTAACCTGTCAATGTGTTGGGCCTGCATTCCTTATGAGGAGCTTTAGTTTCATTTTAATGCTTTAATGCATGCTCTATAGAGTCGTATATTAACCTGTCAATGTGTTGGGCCTGCATTCCTCATGAGGAGCTTTAGTTTCATTTTCAAGCTTCAATGCATGCTCTATAGAGTCATATGTTAACCTGTCAATATGTTGGGCCAGCATACCTCATGAGGAGCTTTAGTTTCATTTTCATGCTTTAATGCATGCTCTATAGAGTCATATGTTACCCTGTCATTGTGTTGGGCCTGCATTCCTCATGAGGAGCTTTAGTTTCATTTTCATGCTTTAATGCATGCTCTATAGAGTCATATGTTAACCTGTCAATGTGTTGGGCCTGCATTCCTCATGAGTAGCTTTAGTATCATATTCATGCTTTAATGCATGCTCATGAGGAGCTTTAGTTTCATTTTCATGCTTTAATGCATGCTCTATAGAGTCATATGTTAACCTGTCAATGTGTTGGGCCTGCATTCCTCATGAGGAGCTTTAGTTTCATTTTCATGCTTTAATGCATGCTCTATAGAGTCATATGTTAACTTGTCAATGTGTTGGGCCTGCATTCCTCAAGAGGAGCTTTAGTTTCATTTTCATTCTTTGATGCATGCTATATAGAGTCATGTGTTAACCTGTCTATGTGTTGGGCCTGCATTCCTTATGAGGAGCTTTAGTTTCATTTTCATGCTTTAATGCATGCTCTATAGAGTCGTACATTAACCTGTCAATGTGTTGGGCCTGCATTCCTCTTGAGGAGTTTTAGTTTCATTTTCAAGCTTCAATGCATGCTCTATAGAGTCATATGTTAACCTGTCAATATGTTGGGCCAGCATACCTCATGAGGAGCTTTAGTTTCATTTTCATGCTTTAATGCATGCTCTATAGAGTCATATGTTAACCTGTCAATGTGTTGGGCCTGCTTTCCTCATGAGGAGCTTTAGTTTCATTTTCACGCTTTAATGCATGCTCTATAGAGTCATATGTTAACCTGTCAATGTGTTGGGCCTGCATTCCTCATGAGGCGCTTTAGTTTCATTTTCATGCTTTAAGGCACGCTCTATAGAGTCATATGTTAACCTGTCAATGTGTTGGGCCTGCATTCCCCATGAGGAGCTTTAGTTTCATTTTCATGCTTTAATGCATGCTCTATAGAGTCATATGTTAACCTGTCAATCTGTTGGGCCTGCATTCCCCATGAGGAGCTTTAGTTTCATTTTCATGCTTTAATGCATGCTCTATAGAGTCATATGTTAACCTGTCAATGTGTTGGGCCTGCATTCAACATGAGGAGCTTTAGTTTCATTTTCAAGCTTCAATGCATGCCCTATAGAGTCATTTGCGAACCTGTCAATGTGTTTGGCCTGCATTCCCCACGAGGAGCTTTAGATTCATTTTCATGCTTTAATGCATGCTCTATAGAGTCATATGCTAACCTGAAAATGTGTTGGGCCTGCATTCCCCATGATTAGCTTTAGTTTCATTGTCATGCTCTAATGCATGCTCTATAGAGTCATATGTTACCCTGTCATTGTGTTGGGCCTGCATTCCTCATGAGGAGCTTTAGTTTCATTTTCATGCTTTAATGCATGCTCTATAGAGTCATATGTTAACCTGTCAATGTGTTGGGCCTGCATTCCTCATGAGGAGCTTTAGTTTCATTTTCATGTTTGAATGCATGCTCTATAGAGTCATATGTTAACCTGTCAAAGTGTTGGGCCTGCATTCCTCATGAGGAGCTTTAGTTTCATTTTCATGCTTTAATGCATGCTCTATAGAGTCATATATTAACCTGTCAATGTGTTGGGCCTGCATTCCCCATGAGGGGCTTTAGTTTCATTTTCATGCTTTAATGCATGCTCTATAGAGTCATATGTTAACTTGTCAATGTGTTGGGCCTGCATTCCTCAAGAGGAGCTTTAGTTTCATTTTCATTCTTTAATGCATGCTCTATAGAGTAATGTGTTAACTTGTCAATGTGTTGGGCCTGCATTATTTATGAGGAGCTTTAGTTTCCTTTTCATGCTTTAATGCATGCTCTATAGAGTCGTATATTAACCTGTCAATGTGTTGGGCCTGCATTCCTCATGAGTAGCTTTAGTATCATATTCATGCTTTAATGCATGCTCTATAAAGTCATACGTTAACCTGCCAATGTGTCGGGCCTGCATTCCTCATGAGGGGTTTAGTTTCATTTTCATGCTTTAATGCATGCTCTATAGAGTCATACGTTAACCTGTCAATGTGTTGGGCCTGCATTCCTCATGAGGAGCTTTACTTTCATTTTCATCCTTTAATGCATGCTCTATAGAGTCATATGTTAACCTGTCAATGTGTCGGGCCTGCATGCCTCATAAGAAGCTTTAGTTTCAATTTCATGCTTTAATGCATGCTCTATAGAGTCATATGTTAACCTGTCAATGTGTCGGGCCTGCATTCCTCATGAGGAGCTTTAGTTTCATTTTCATGCTTTAATGCATGCTCTATAGAGTCATATGTTAACCTGTTAGTGAGTGGGCCTGCATTACTCATGAGGAGCTTTAGTTTCATTTTCATGCTTTAAGGCACGCTCTATAGAGTCATATGTTAACCTGTCAATGTGTTGGGCCTGCATTCCCCATGAGGAGCTTTAGTTTCATTTTCATGCTTTAATGCATGCTCTATAGAGTCATATGTTAACCTGTCAATGTGTTGGGCCTGCATTCCCCATGAGGAGCTTTAGTTTCATTTTCATGCTTTAATGCATGCTCTATGGAGTCATATGTTAACCTGTCAATGTGTTGGGCCTGCATTCAACATGAGGAGCTTTAGTTTCATTTTCAAGCTTCAATGCATGCCCTATAGAGTCATATGTTAACCTGTCAATGTGTTGGGCCTGCATTCCCCACGAGGAGCTTTAGTTTCATTTTCATGCTTTAATGCATGCTCTATAGAGTCATATGTTAACCTGAAAATGTGTTGGGCCTGCATTCCCCATGATTAGCTTTAGTTTCATTTTCATGCTTTAATGCATGCTCTATAGAGTCATATGTTACCCTGTCATTGTGTTGGGCCTGCATTCCTCATGAGGAGCTTTAGTTTCATTTTCTTGCTTTAATGCATGCTCTATAGAGTCATATGTTAACCTGTCAATGTGTTGGGCCTGCATTCCTCATGAGGAGCTTTAGTTTCATTTTCATGCTTGAATGCATGCTCTATAGAGTCATATGTTAACCTGTCAAAGTGTTGGGCCTGCATTCCTCATGAGGAGCTTTAGTCTCATTTTCATGCTTTAATGCATGCTCTATAGAGTCATATGTTAACCTGTCAATGTGTTGGGCCTGCATTCCCCATGAGGGGCTTTAGTTTCATTTTCATGCTTTAATGCATGCTCTATAGAGTCATATGTTAACCTGTCAATGTGTTGGGCCTGAATTCCTCACGAGGAGCTTTAGTTTCATTTTCATGCTATAATGCATGCTCTATAGAGTTATATGTTATCCTGCCAATGTGTTGGGCCTGCTTTCCTCTTGAGGAGCTTTAGTTTCATTTTCATGCTTTAATGCATGCTCTATAGAGTCATATGTTACCCTGTCAATGTGTTGGGACTGCATTCCTCATGAGGAGCTTTAGTTTCATTTTCATGCTTTAATGCATGCTCTATAGAGTCATATGTTAACCTGTCAATGTGTTGGGCCTGCATTCCTCATGAGGAGCTTTAGTTTCATTTTCATGCTTTAATGCATGCCCTATAGAGTCATATGTTAACTTGTCAATGTGTTGGGCCTGCATTCCTCAAGAGGAGCTTTAGTTTCATTTTCATTCTTTAATGCATGCTCTATAGAGTCATGTGTTAACCTGTCAATGTGTTGGGCCTGCATTCCTTATGAGGAGCTTTAGTTTCATTTTCATGCTTTAATGCATGCTCTATAGAGTCGTATATTAACCTGTCAATGTGTTGGGCCTGCATTCCTCATGAGGAGCTTTAGTTTCATTTTCATGCTTTAATGCATGCTCTATAGAGTCATATGTTAACCTGTCAATGTGTTGGGCCTGCTTTCCTCATGAGGAGATTTAGTTTCATTTTCACGCTTTAATGCATGCTCTATAGAGTCATATGTTAACCTGTCAATGTGTTGGGCCTGCATTCCTCATGAGGAGCTTAGGTTTCATTTTCATGCTTTAAGGCACGCTCTATAGAGTCATATGTTAACCTGTCAATGTGTTGGGCCTGCATTCCCCATGAGGAGCTTTAGTTTCAGTTTCATGCTTTAATGCGTGCTCTATAGAGTCATATGTTAACCTGTCAATCTGTTGGGCCTGCATTCCCCATGAGGCGCTTTAGTTTCATTTTCATGCTTTAATGCATGCTCTATAGAGTCATATGTTAACCTGTCAATGTGTTGGGCCTGCATTCCTCATGAGGAGCTTTAGTTTCATTTTCATGCTTTAATGCATGCTCTATAGTCTCATATGTTAACCTGTCAATGTGTTGGGCCTGCATTCCTCATGAGGAGCTTTAGTTTCATTTTCATGCTTTAATGCATGCTCTATAGAGTCATATGTTAACCTGTCAATGTGTTGGGCCTGCATTCCTCATGAGGAGCTTTAGTTTCATTTTCATGCTTTAATGCATGCTCTATAGAGTCATATGTTATCCTGTCAATGTGTTGGGCCTGCAATCCTCATGAGGAGCTTTAGTGTCATTTTCATGCTTTAAAGCATGCTCTATAGAGTCAAATGTTAACCTGTCAATGTGTTGATCCTGCATTCCTCATGAGGAGCTTTAGTTTCATTTTCATGCATTAATGCATGCTCTATAGAGTCATATGTTAACATGTCAATGTGTTGGGCCTGCATTCCTCATGAGGAGCTTTAGTTTCATTTTCATGCTTTAATGCATGCTCTATAGAGTCATATGTTAACCTGTCAATGTGTTGTGCGTGCATTCCTCATGAGGAGCTTTAGTTTCATTTTCATGCTTTAATGCATGCTCTATAGAGTCATATGTTAACCTGTCAATGTGTTGGGCCTGCATTCCTCATGAGGAGATTTAGTTTCATTTTCATGCTTTAATGCATGCTCTATAGAGTTATATGTTAACCTGTCAATGTGCTGGGCCTGCATTCCTCATGAGGAGCTTTAGTTTCATTTTCATGCTTTAATGCATGCTCTATAGAGTCATATGTTAACCTGTCAATGTGTTGGGCCTGCATTCCTCATGAGGAGCTTTTGTTTTATTTTCATGCTTTAATGCAAGTTCTATAGATTCATATGTTAACCTGCCAATGTGTTGGGCATGAATTCCTCATGAGGAGCTTTAGTTTCATTTTCATGTTTTAATGCATGCTCTATAGAGTTATATGTTATCCTGCCAATGTGTTGGGCCTGCTTTCCTCTTGAGGAGCTTTAGTTTCATTTTCATGCTTTAATGCATGCTCTATAGAGTCATATGTTACCCTGTCAATATGTTGGGCCTGCATTCCTCATGAGGAGCTTTAGTTTCATTTTCATGCTTTAATGCATGCTCTATAGAGTCATATGTTAACCTGTCAATTTGTTGGGCCTGCATTCCTCATGAGGAGCTTTAGTTTCATTTTCATGCTTTAATGCATGCTCTATAGAGTCATATGTTAACTTGTCAATGTGTTGGGCCTGCATTCCACAAGAGGAGCATTAGTTTCATTTTCATTCTTTAATGCATGCTCTATAGAGTCATGTGTTAACCTGTCAATGTGTTGGGCCTGCATTCCTTATGAGGAGCTTTAGTTTCATTTTAATGCTTTAATGCATGCTCTATAGAGTCGTATATTAACCTGTCAATGTGTTGGGCCTGCATTCCTCATGAGGAGCTTTAGTTTCATTTTCAAGCTTCAATGCATGCTCTATAGAGTCATATGTTAACCTGTCAATATGTTGGGCCAGCATACCTCATGAGGAGCTTTAGTTTCATTTTCATGCTTTAATGCATGCTCTATAGAGTCATATGTTACCCTGTCATTGTGTTGGGCCTGCATTCCTCATGAGGAGCTTTAGTTTCATTTTCATGCTTTAATGCATGCTCTATAGAGTCATATGTTAACCTGTCAATGTGTTGGGCCTGCATTCCTCATGAGTAGCTTTAGTATCATATTCATGCTTTAATGCATGCTCATGAGGAGCTTTAGTTTCATTTTCATGCTTTAATGCATGCTCTATAGAGTCATATGTTAACCTGTCAATGTGTTGGGCCTGCATTCCTCATGAGGAGCTTTAGTTTCATTTTCATGCTTTAATGCATGCTCTATAGAGTCATATGTTAACTTGTCAATGTGTTGGGCCTGCATTCCTCAAGAGGAGCTTTAGTTTCATTTTCATTCTTTGATGCATGCTATATAGAGTCATGTGTTAACCTGTCTATGTGTTGGGCCTGCATTCCTTATGAGGAGCTTTAGTTTCATTTTCATGCTTTAATGCATGCTCTATAGAGTCGTACATTAACCTGTCAATGTGTTGGGCCTGCATTCCTCTTGAGGAGTTTTAGTTTCATTTTCAAGCTTCAATGCATGCTCTATAGAGTCATATGTTAACCTGTCAATATGTTGGGCCAGCATACCTCATGAGGAGCTTTAGTTTCATTTTCATGCTTTAATGCATGCTCTATAGAGTCATATGTTAACCTGTCAATGTGTTGGGCCTGCTTTCCTCATGAGGAGCTTTAGTTTCATTTTCACGCTTTAATGCATGCTCTATAGAGTCATATGTTAACCTGTCAATGTGTTGGGCCTGCATTCCTCATGAGGCGCTTTAGTTTCATTTTCATGCTTTAAGGCACGCTCTATAGAGTCATATGTTAACCTGTCAATGTGTTGGGCCTGCATTCCCCATGAGGAGCTTTAGTTTCATTTTCATGCTTTAATGCATGCTCTATAGAGTCATATGTTAACCTGTCAATCTGTTGGGCCTGCATTCCCCATGAGGAGCTTTAGTTTCATTTTCATGCTTTAATGCATGCTCTATAGAGTCATATGTTAACCTGTCAATGTGTTGGGCCTGCATTCAACATGAGGAGCTTTAGTTTCATTTTCAAGCTTCAATGCATGCCCTATAGAGTCATTTGCTAACCTGTCAATGTGTTTGGCCTGCATTCCCCACGAGGAGCTTTAGATTCATTTTCATGCTTTAATGCATGCTCTATAGAGTCATATGCTAACCTGAAAATGTGTTGGGCCTGCATTCCCCATGATTAGCTTTAGTTTCATTGTCATGCTCTAATGCATGCTCTATAGAGTCATATGTTACCCTGTCATTGTGTTGGGCCTGCATTCCTCATGAGGAGCTTTAGTTTCATTTTCATGCTTTAATGCATGCTCTATAGAGTCATATGTTAACCTGTCAATGTGTTGGGCCTGCATTCCTCATGAGGAGCTTTAGTTTCATTTTCATGTTTGAATGCATGCTCTATAGAGTCATATGTTAACCTGTCAAAGTGTTGGGCCTGCATTCCTCATGAGGAGCTTTAGTTTCATTTTCATGCTTTAATGCATGCTCTATAGAGTCATATATTAACCTGTCAATGTGTTGGGCCTGCATTCCCCATGAGGGGCTTTAGTTTCATTTTCATGCTTTAATGCATGCTCTATAGAGTCATATGTTAACTTGTCAATGTGTTGGGCCTGCATTCCTCAAGAGGAGCTTTAGTTTCATTTTCATTCTTTAATGCATGCTCTATAGAGTAATGTGTTAACTTGTCAATGTGTTGGGCCTGCATTATTTATGAGGAGCTTTAGTTTCCTTTTCATGCTTTAATGCATGCTCTATAGAGTCGTATATTAACCTGTCAATGTGTTGGGCCTGCATTCCTCATGAGTAGCTTTAGTATCATATTCATGCTTTAATGCATGCTCTATAAAGTCATACGTTAACCTGCCAATGTGTCGGGCCTGCATTCCTCATGAGGGGTTTAGTTTCATTTTCATGCTTTAATGCATGCTCTATAGAGTCATACGTTAACCTGTCAATGTGTTGGGCCTGCATTCCTCATGAGGAGCTTTACTTTCATTTTCATCCTTTAATGCATGCTCTATAGAGTCATATGTTAACCTGTCAATGTGTCGGGCCTGCATGCCTCATAAGAAGCTTTAGTTTCAATTTCATGCTTTAATGCATGCTCTATAGAGTCATATGTTAACCTGTCAATGTGTCGGGCCTGCATTCCTCATGAGGAGCTTTAGTTTCATTTTCATGCTTTAATGCATGCTCTATAGAGTCATATGTTAACCTGTTAGTGAGTGGGCCTGCATTACTCATGAGGAGCTTTAGTTTCATTTTCATGCTTTAAGGCACGCGCTATAGAGTCATATGTTAACCTGTCAATGTGTTGGGCCTGCATTCCCCATGAGGAGCTTTAGTTTCATTTTCATGCTTTAATGCATGCTCTATAGAGTCATATGTTAACCTGTCAATGTGTTGGGCCTGCATTCCCCATGAGGAGCTTTAGTTTCATTTTCATGCTTTAATGCATGCTCTATGGAGTCATATGTTAACCTGTCAATGTGTTGGGCCTGCATTCAACATGAGGAGCTTTAGTTTCATTTTCAAGCTTCAATGCATGCCCTATAGAGTCATATGTTAACCTGTCAATGTGTTGGGCCTGCATTCCCCACGAGGAGCTTTAGTTTCATTTTCATGCTTTAATGCATGCTCTATAGAGTCATATGTTAACCTGAAAATGTGTTGGGCCTGCATTCCCCATGATTAGCTTTAGTTTCATTTTCATGCTTTAATGCATGCTCTATAGAGTCATATGTTACCCTGTCATTGTGTTGGGCCTGCATTCCTCATGAGGAGCTTTAGTTTCATTTTCTTGCTTTAATGCATGCTCTATAGAGTCATATGTTAACCTGTCAATGTGTTGGGCCTGCATTCCTCATGAGGAGCTTTAGTTTCATTTTCATGCTTGAATGCATGCTCTATAGAGTCATATGTTAACCTGTCAAAGTGTTGGGCCTGCATTCCTCATGAGGAGCTTTAGTCTCATTTTCATGCTTTAATGCATGCTCTATAGAGTCATATGTTAACCTGTCAATGTGTTGGGCCTGCATTCCCCATGAGGGGCTTTAGTTTCATTTTCATGCTTTAATGCATGCTCTATAGAGTCATATGTTAACCTGTCAATGTGTTGGGCCTGAATTCCTCACGAGGAGCTTTAGTTTCATTTTCATGCTATAATGCATGCTCTATAGAGTTATATGTTATCCTGCCAATGTGTTGGGCCTGCTTTCCTCTTGAGGAGCTTTAGTTTCATTTTCATGCTTTAATGCATGCTCTATAGAGTCATATGTTACCCTGTCAATGTGTTGGGACTGCATTCCTCATGAGGAGCTTTAGTTTCATTTTCATGCTTTAATGCATGCTCTATAGAGTCATATGTTAACCTGTCAATGTGTTGGGCCTGCATTCCTCATGAGGAGCTTTAGTTTCATTTTCATGCTTTAATGCATGCCCTATAGAGTCATATGTTAACTTGTCAATGTGTTGGGCCTGCATTCCTCAAGAGGAGCTTTAGTTTCATTTTCATTCTTTAATGCATGCTCTATAGAGTCATGTGTTAACCTGTCAATGTGTTGGGCCTGCATTCCTTATGAGGAGCTTTAGTTTCATTTTCATGCTTTAATGCATGCTCTATAGAGTCGTATATTAACCTGTCAATGTGTTGGGCCTGCATTCCTCATGAGGAGCTTTAGTTTCATTTTCATGCTTTAATGCATGCTCTATAGAGTCATATGTTAACCTGTCAATGTGTTGGGCCTGCTTTCCTCATGAGGAGATTTAGTTTCATTTTCACGCTTTAATGCATGCTCTATAGAGTCATATGTTAACCTGTCAATGTGTTGGGCCTGCATTCCTCATGAGGAGCTTAGGTTTCATTTTCATGCTTTAAGGCACGCTCTATAGAGTCATATGTTAACCTGTCAATGTGTTGGGCCTGCATTCCCCATGAGGAGCTTTAGTTTCAGTTTCATGCTTTAATGCGTGCTCTATAGAGTCATATGTTAACCTGTCAATCTGTTGGGCCTGCATTCCCCATGAGGCGCTTTAGTTTCATTTTCATGCTTTAATGCATGCTCTATAGAGTCATATGTTAACCTGTCAATGTGTTGGGCCTGCATTCCTCATGAGGAGCTTTAGTTTCATTTTCATGCTTGAATGCATGCTCTATAGAGTCATATGTTAACCTGTCAAAGTGTTGGGCCTGCATTCCTCATGAGGAGCTTTAGTCTCATTTTCATGCTTTAATGCATGCTCTATAGAGTCATATGTTAACCTGTCAATGTGTTGGGCCTGCATTCCCCATGAGGGGCTTTAGTTTCATTTTCATGCTTTAATGCATGCTCTATAGAGTCATATGTTAACCTGTCAATGTGTTGGGCCTGAATTCCTCACGAGGAGCTTTAGTTTCATTTTCATGCTTTAATGCATGCTCTATAGAGTTATATGTTATCCTGCCAATGTGTTGGGCCTGCTTTCCTCTTGAGGAGCTTTAGTTTCATTTTCATGCTTTAATGCATGCTCTATAGAGTCATATGTTACCCTGTCAATGTGTTGGGCCTGCATTCCTCATGAGGAGCTTTAGTTTCATTTTCATGCTTTAATGCATGCTCTATAGAGTCATATGTTAACCTGTCAATATGTTGGGCCTGCATTCCTCATGAGGAGCTTTAGTTTCATTTTCATGCTTTAATGCATGCTCTATAGAGTCATATGTTAACTTGTCAATGTGTTGGGCCTGCATTCCTCAAGAGGAGCTTTAGTTTCATTTTCATTCTTTAATGCATGCTCTATAGAGTCATGTGTTAACCTGTCAATGTGTTGGGCCTGCATTCCTTATGAGGAGCTTTAGTTTCATTTTCATGCTTTAATGCATGCTCTATAGAGTCGTATATTAACCTGTCAATGTGTTGGGCCTGCATTCCTCATGAGGAGCTTTAGTTTCATTTTCAAGCTTCAATGCATGCTCTATAGAGTCATATGTTAACCTGTCAATATGTTGGGCCAGCATACCTCATGAGGAGCTTTAGTTTCATTTTCATGCTTTAATGCATGCGCTATAGAGTCATATGTTAACCTGTCAATGTGTTGGGCCTGCTTTCCTCATGAGGAGATTTAGTTTCATTTTCACGCTTTAATGCATGCTCTATAGAGTCATATGTTAACCTGTCAATGTGTTGGGCCTGCATTCCTCATGAGGAGCTTAGGTTTCATTTTCATGCTTTAAGGCACGCTCTATAGAGTCATATGTTAACCTGTCAATGTGTTGGGCCTGCATTCCCCATGAGGAGCTTTAGTTTCATTTTCATGCTTTAATGCATGCTCTATAGAGTCATATGTTAACCTGTCAATCTGTTGGGCCTGCATTCCCCATGAGGCGCTTTAGTTTCATTTTCATGCTTTAATGCATGCTCTATAGAGTCATATGTTAACCTGTCAATGTGTTGGGCCTGCATTCAACATGAGGAGCTTTAGTTTCATTTTCAAGCTTCAATGCATCCCCTATAGAGTCATATGTTAACCTGTCAATGTGTTGGGCCTGCTTTCCTCATGAGGAGCTTTAGTTTCATTTTCATGCTTTAATGCATGCTCTATAGAGTCATATGTTAACCTGTCAATGTGTTGGGCCTGCATTCCTCATGAGTAGCTTTAGTATCATATTCATGCTTTAATGCATGCTCTATAAAGTCATACGTTAACCTGCCAATGTGTCGGGCCTGCATTCCTCATGAGGGGCTTTAGTTTCATTTTCATGCTTTAATGCATGCTCTATAGAGTCATATGTTAACCTGTCAATATGTTGGGCCTGCATTCCTCATGAGGAGCTTTAGTTTCATTTTCATGCTTTAATGCATGCTCTATAGAGTCATATGTTAACTTGTCAATGTGTTGGGCCTGCATTCCTCAAGAGGAGCTTTAGTTTCATTTTCATTCTTTAATGCATGCTCTATAGAGTCATGTGTTAACCTGTCAATGTGTTGGGCCTGCATTCCTTATGAGGAGCTTTAGTTTCATTTTCATGCTTTAATGCATGCTCTATAGAGTCGTATATTAACCTGTCAATGTGTTGGGCCTGCATTCCTCATGAGGAGCTTTAGTTTCATTTTCAAGCTTCAATGCATGCTCTATAGAGTCATATGTTAACCTGTCAATATGTTGGGCCAGCATACCTCATGAGGAGCTTTAGTTTCATTTTCATGCTTTAATGCATGCGCTATAGAGTCATATGTTAACCTGTCAATGTGTTGGGCCTGCTTTCCTCATGAGGAGATTTAGTTTCATTTTCACGCTTTAATGCATGCTCTATAGAGTCATATGTTAACCTGTCAATGTGTTGGGCCTGCATTCCTCATGAGGAGCTTAGGTTTCATTTTCATGCTTTAAGGCACGCTCTATAGAGTCATATGTTAACCTGTCAATGTGTTGGGCCTGCATTCCCCATGAGGAGCTTTAGTTTCATTTTCATGCTTTAATGCATGCTCTATAGAGTCATATGTTAACCTGTCAATCTGTTGGGCCTGCATTCCCCATGAGGCGCTTTAGTTTCATTTTCATGCTTTAATGCATGCTCTATAGAGTCATATGTTAACCTGTCAATGTGTTGGGCCTGCATTCAACATGAGGAGCTTTAGTTTCATTTTCAAGCTTCAATGCATCCCCTATAGAGTCATATGTTAACCTGTCAATGTGTTGGGCCTGCTTTCCTCATGAGGAGCTTTAGTTTCATTTTCATGCTTTAATGCATGCTCTATAGAGTCATATGTTAACCTGTCAATGTGTTGGGCCTGCATTCCTCATGAGTAGCTTTAGTATCATATTCATGCTTTAATGCATGCTCTATAAAGTCATACGTTAACCTGCCAATGTGTCGGGCCTGCATTCCTCATGAGGGGCTTTAGTTTCATTTTCATGCTTTAATGCATGCTCTATAGAGTAATATGTTAACCTGTCAATGTGTTTGGCCCGCATTCCCCATGAGGAGCTTTAGTTTCATTTTCAAGCTTTAATGCATGCTCTATAGAGTCATATGTTAACCTGTCAATATGTTGGGCCTGCATTCAACATGAGGAGCTTTAGTTTCATTTTCAAGCTTTAATGCATCCTCTATAGAGTCATATGTTTACCTGTCAATGTGTTGGGCCTGCATTCCCCATGAGGAGTTTTAGTTTCATTTTGATGCTCTAATGCATGCTCTATAGAGTCATATGTTAACCTGTCAATGTGTTGGGCCTGCATTCCACATGAGGAGCTTTAGTTTCGTTTTCAAGCTTTAATGCATGCTCTATAGAGTCATATGTTAACCTGTCAATGTGTTGGGCCTGCATTCCTCATGAGGAGCTTTAGTTTCATTTTCATGCTTTAATGCATGCTCTATAGAGTCATATGTTAACCTGTCAATGTGTTCGGCCTGCATTCCTCATGAGGAGCTTTAGTTTCAATTTCACGCTTTAATGCATGCTCTATAGAGTCATATGTTAACCTGTCAATGTGTCGGGCCTGCATTCCTCATGAGGAGCTTTAGTTTCATTTTCATGCTTTAATGCATGCTCTATAGAGTCATATGTTAACCTGTTAATGTGTTGGGCCTGCATTACTCATGAGGAGCTTTAGTTTCATTTTCATGCTTTAAGGCATGCTCTATAGAGTCATATGTTAACCTGTCAATGTGTTGGGCCTGCATTCCCCATGAGGAGCTTTAGTTACATTTTCATGCTTTAATGCATGCTCTATAGAGTCATATGTTAACCTGTCAATGTGTTGGGCCTGCATTCCCCATGAGGAGCTTTAGTTTCATTTTCATGCTTTAATGCATGCTCTATAGAGTCATATGTTAACCTGTCAATGTGTTGGGCCTGCATTCAACATGAGGAGCTTTAGTTTCATTTTCAAGCTTTAATGCATGCTCTATAGAGTCATATGTTAACCTGTCAATGTGTTGGGCCTGCATTCCCCATGAGGAGCTTTAGTTTCATTTTCATGCTTTAATGCATGCTCTATAGAGTCATATGTTAACCTGAAAATGTGTTGGGCCTGCATTCCCCATGAGGAGCTTTAGTTTCATTTTCATGCTTTAATGCATGCTCTATAGAGTCATATGTTACCCTGTCATTGTGTTGGGCCTGCATTCCTCATGAGGAGCTTTAGTTTCATTTTCATGCTTTAATGCATGCTCTATAGAGTCATATGTTAACCTGTCAATGTGTTGGGCTCGCATTCCTCATGAGGGCTTTAGTTTCATTTTCATGCTTGAATGCATGCTCTATAGAGTCATATGTTAACCTGTCAAAGTGTTGGGCCTGCAATCCTCATGAGGAGCTTTAGTTTCATTTTCATGCTTTAATGCATGCTCTATAGAGTCATATGTTAACCTGTCAATGTGTTGGGCCTGCATTCCACATGAGGGGCTTTAGTTTCATTTTCATGCTTTAATGTATGCTCTATAGAGTCATATATTAACCTGTCAATGTGTTGGGCCTGCATTCCTCATGATGAGCTTTAGTTTCATTTTCATGCTTTAATGCATGCTCTATAGAGTTATATGTTAACCTGTCAAAGTGTTGGGCCTGCATTCCTCATGAGGAGCTTTAGTTTCATTTTCGTGCTTTAATGCATGCTCTATAGAGTCATATGTTAACCTGTCAATGTGTTGGGCCTGCATTCCTCATGAGGAGATTTAGTTTCATTTTCATGCTTTAATGCATGCTCTATAGAGTTATATGTTAACCTGTCAATGTGTTGGCCTGCATTCCTCATGAGGAGCTTTAGTTTCATCTTCATGCTTTAATGCATGCTCTATAGAGTCATATGTTAACCTGTCAATGTGTTGGGCCTGCATTCCTCATGAGGAGCTTTTGTTTTATTTTCATGCTTTAATGCAAGCTCTATAGATTCATATGTTAACCTGCCAATGTGTTGGGCATGAATTCCTCATGAGGAGCTTTAGTTTCATTTTCATGTTTTAATGCATGCTTTATAGAGTTATATGTTATCCTGCCAATGTGTTGGGCCTGCTTTCCTCTTGAGGAGCTTTAGTTTCATTTTCATGCTTTAATGCATGCTCTATAGAGTCATATGTTACCCTGTCAATGTGTTGGGCCTGCATTCCTCATGAGGAGCTTTAGTTTCATTTTAATGCTTTAATGCATGCTCTATAGAGTCATATGTTAACCTGTCAGTGTGTTGGGCCTGCATTCCTCATGAGGAGCTTTAGTTTCATTTTCATGCTTTAATGCATGCTCTATAGAGTCATATGTTAACTTGTCAATGTGTTGGGCCTGCATTCCTCAAGAGGAGCTTTAGTTTCATTTTCATTCTTTAATGCATGCTCTATAGAGTCATGTGTTAACCTGTCAATGTGTTGGGCCTGCATTCCTTATGAGGAGCTTTAGTTTCATTTTCATGCTTTAATGCATGCTCTATAGAGTCGTATATTAACCTGTCAATGTGTTGGGCCTGCATTCCTCATGAGGAGCTTTAGTTTCATTTTCAAGCTTCAATGCATGCTCTATAGAGTCATATGTTAACCTGTCAATATGTTGGGCCAGCATACCTCATGAGGAGCTTTAGTTTCATTTTCATGCTTTAATGCATGCTCTATAGAGTCATATGTTAACCTGTCAATGTGTTGGGCCTGCTTTCCTCATGAGGAGCTTTAGTTTCATTTTCATGCTTTAATGCATGCTCTATAGAGTCATATGTTAACCTGTCAATGTGTTGGGCCTGCATTCCTCATGAGTAGCTTTAGTATCATATTCATGCTTTAATGCATGCTCTATAAAGTCATACGTTAACCTGCGAATGTGTCGGGCCTGCATTCCTCATGAGGGGCTTTAGTTTCATTTTCATGCTTTAATGCATGCTCTATAGAGTCATACGTTAACCTGTCAATGTGTCGGGCCTGCTTTCCTCATGAGGAGCTTTACTTTCATTTTCATGCTTTAATGCATGCTTTATAGAGTCATATGTTAACCTGTCAATGTGTCGGGCCTGCATTCGTCATGAGGAGCTTTAGTTTCATTTTCATGCTTTAATGCATGTTCTATAGAGTCATATGCTAACCTATTAATGAGTTGGGCCTGCATTACTCATGAGGAGCTTTAGTTTCATTTTCATGCTTTAAGGCATGCTCTATAGAGTCATATGTTAACCTGTCAATGTGTTGGGCCTGCATTCCTCATAAGGAGCTTTAGTTTCATTTTCATGCTTTAATGCATGCTCTATAGAGTCATATGTTAACTTGTCAATGTGTTGGGCCTGCATTCCTCAAGAGGAGCTTTAGTTCCATTTTCATTCTTTAATGCATGCTCTATAGAGTCATGTGTTAACCTGTCAATGTGTTGGGCCTGCATTCCTTATGAGGAGCTTTAGTTTCATTTTCATGCTTTAATGCATGCTCTATAGAGTCGTATATTAACCTGTCAATGTGTTGGGCCTGCATTCCTCATGAGGAGCTTTAGTTTCATTTTCAAGCTTCAATGCATGCTCTATAGAGTCATATGTTAACCTGTCAATATGTTGGGCCAGCATACCTCATGAGGAGCTTTAGTTTCATTTTCATGCTTTAATGCATGCTCTATAGAAACATATGTTAACCTGTCAATGTGTTGGGCCTGCTTTCCTCATGAGGAGCTTTAGTTTCATTTTCACGCTTTAATGCATGCTCTATAGAGTCATATGTTAACCTGTCAATGTGTTGGGCCTGCATTCCTCATGAGGAGCTTTAGTTTCATTTTCATGCTTTAAGGCACGCTCTATAGAGTCATATGTTAACCTGTCAATGTGTTGGGCCTGCATTCCCCATGAGGAGCTTTAGTTTCATTTTCATGCTTTAATGCATGCTCTATAGAGTCATATGTTAACCTGTCAATCTGTTGGGCCTGCATTCCCCATGAGGAGCTTTAGTTTCATTTTCATGCTTTAATGCATGCTCTATAGAGTCATAAGTTAACCTGTCAGTGTGTTGGGCCTGCATTCAACATGAGGAGCTTTAGTTTCATTTTCAAGCTTCAATGCATGCCCTATAGAGTCATATGTTAACCTGTCAATGTGTTGGGCCTGCATTCCCCACGAGGAGCTTTAGTTTCATTTTCATGCTTTAATGCATGCTCTATAGAGTCATATGTTAACCTGAAAATGTGTTGGGCCTGCAGTCCCCATGATTAGCTTTAGTTTCATTTTCATGCTTTAATGCATGCTCTATAGAGTCATATGTTACCCTGTCATTGTGTTGGGCCTGCATTCCTCATGAGGAGCTTTAGTTTCATTTTCATGCTTTAATGCATGCTCTATAGAGTCATATGTTAACCTGTCAATGTGTTGGGCCTGCATTCCTCATGAGGAGCTTTAGTTTCATTTTCATGCTTTAATGCATGCTCTATAGAGTCATATGTTAACCTGTCAAAGTGTTGGGCCTGCATTCCTAATGAGGAGCTTTAGTTTCATTTTCATGCTTTAATGCATGCTCTATAGAGTCATATGTTAACCTGTCAATGTGTTGGGCCTGCATTCCCCATGAGGGGCTTTAGTTTCATTTTCATGCTTTAATGCATGCTCTATAGAGTCATATGTTAACCTGTCAATGTGTTGGGCCTGAATTCCTCATGATGAGCTTTAGTTTCATTTTCATGCTTTAATGCATGCTCTATAGAGTTATATGTTCTCCTGCCAATGTGTTGGGCCTGCTTTCCTCTTGAGGAGCTTTAGTTTCATTTTCATGCTTTAATGCATGCTCTATAGAGTCATATGTTACCCTGTCAATGTGTTGGGCCTGCATTCCTCATGAGGAGCTTTAGTTTCATTTTCATGCTTTAATGCATGCTCTATAGAGTCATATGTTAACCTGTCAATGTGTTGGGCCTGCATTCCTCATGGGGAGCTTTAGTTTCATTTTCATGCTTGAATGCATGCTCTATAGAGTCATATGTTAACCTGTCAAAGAGTTGGGCCTGCATTCCTCATGAGGAGCTTTAGTTTCATTTTCATGCTGTAATGCATGCTCTATAGAGTATATATGTTAACCTGTCAATGTGTTGGGCCTGCATTCCCCATGAGGGGCTTTAGTTTCATTTTCATGCTTTAATGCATGCTCTATAGAGTCATATGTTAACCTGTCAATGTGTTGGGCCTGAATTCCTCATGAGGAGCTTTAGTTTCATTTTCATGCTTTAATGCATGCTCTATAGAGTTATATGTTATCCTGCCAATGTGTTGGGCCTGCTTTCCTCTTGAGGAGCTTTAGATTCATTTTCATGCTTTAATGCATGCTCTATAGAGTCATATGTTACCCTGTCAATGTGTTGGGCCTGCATTCCTCATGAGGAGCTTTAGTTTCATTTTCATGCTTTAATGCATGCTCTATAGAGTCATATGTTACCCTGTCATTGTGTTGGGCCTGCATTCCTCATGAGGAGCTTTAGTTTCATTTTCATGCTTTAATGCATGCTCTATAGAGTCATATGTTAACCTGTCAATGTGTTGGGCTCGCATTCCTCATGAGGGCTTTAGTTTCATTTTCATGCTTGAATGCATGCTCTATAGAGTCATATGTTAACCTGTCAAAGTGTTGGGCCTGCAATCCTCATGAGGAGCATTAGTTTCATTTTCATGCTTTAATGCATGCACTATAGAGTCATATGTTAACCTGTCAATGTGTTGGGCCTGCATTCCACATGAGGGGCTTTAGTTTCATTTTCATGCTTTAATGTATGCTCTATAGAGTCATATAATAACCTGTCAATGTGTTGGGCCTGCATTCCTCATGATGAGCTTTAGTTTCATTTTCATGCTTTAATGCATGCTCTATAGAGTCATATGTTAACCTGTCAAAGTGTTGGGCCTGCATTCCTCATGAGGAGCTTTAGTTTCATTTTCGTGCTTTAATGCATGCTCTATAGAGTCATATGTTAACCTGTCAATGTGTTGGGCCTGCATTCCTCATGAGGAGATTTAGTTTCATTTTCATGCTTTAATGCATGCTCTATAGAGTTATATGTTAACCTGTCAATGTGTTGGCCTGCATTCCTCATGAGGAGCTTTAGTTTCATTTTCATGCTTTAATGCATGCTCTATAGAGTCATATGTTAACCTGTCAATGTGTTGGGCCTGCATTCCTCATGAGGAGCTTTTGTTTTATTTTCATGCTTTAATGCAAGCTCTATAGATTCATATGTTAACCTGCCAATGTGTTGGGCATGAATTCCTCATGAGGAGCTTTAGTTTCATTTTCATGTTTTAATGCATGCTTTATAGAGTTATATGTTATCCTGCCAATGTGTTGGGCCTGCTTTCCTCTTGAGGAGCTTTAGTTTCATTTTCATGCTTTAATGCATGCTCTATAGAGTCATATGTTACCCTGTCAATGTGTTGGGCCTGCATTCCTCATGAGGAGCTTTAGTTTCATTTTCATGCTTTAATGCATGCTCTATAGAGTCATATGTTAACCTGTCAGCGTGTTGGGCCTGCATTCCTCATGAGGAGCTTTAGTTTCATTTTCATGCTTTAATGCATGCTCTATAGAGTCATATGTTAACTTGTCAATGTGTTGGGCCTGCATTCCTCAAGAGGAGCTTTAGTTTCATTTTCATTCTTTAATGCATGCTCTATAGAGTCATGTGTTAACCTGTCAATGTGTTGGGCCTGCATTCCTTATGAGGAGCTTTAGTTTCATTTTCATGCTTTAATGCATGCTCTATAGAGTCGTATATTAACCTGTCAATGTGTTGGGCCTGCATTCCTCATGAGGAGCTTTAGTTTCATTTTCAAGCTTCAATGCATGCTCTATAGAGTCATATGTTAACCTGTCAATATGTTGGGCCAGCATACCTCATGAGGAGCTTTAGTTTCATTTTCATGCTTTAATGCATGCTCTATAGAGTCATATGTTAACCTGTCAATGTGTTGGGCCTGCTTTCCTCATGAGGAGCTTTAGTTTCATTTTCATGCTTTAATGCATGCTCTATAGAAACATATGTTAACCTGTCAATGTGTTGGGCCTGCATTCCTCATGAGTAGCTTTAGTATCATATTCATGCTTTAATGCATGCTCTATAAAGTCATACGTTAACCTGCGAATGTGTCGGGCCTGCATTCCTCATGAGGGGCTTTAGTTTCATTTTCATGCTTTAATGCATGCTCTATAGAGTCATACGTTAACCTGTCAATGTGTCGGGCCTGCTTTCCTCATGAGGAGCTTTACTTTCATTTTCATGCTTTAATGCATGCTCTATAGAGTCATATGTTAACCTGTCAATGTGTCGGGCCTCCATTCGTCATGAGGAGCTTTAGTTTCATTTTCATGCTTTAATGCATGCTCTATAGAGTCATATGTTAACCTGTTAATGAGTTGGGCCTGCATTACTCATGAGGAGCTTTAGTTTCATTTTCATGCTTTAAGGCATGCTCTATAGAGTCATATGTTAACCTGTCAATGTGTTGGGCCTGCATTCCTCATGAGGAGCTTTAGTTTCATTTTCATGCTTTAATGCATGCTCTATAGAGTCATATGTTAACTTGTCAATGTGTTGGGACTGCATTCCTCAAGAGGAGCTTTAGTTCCATTTTCATTCTTTAATGCATGCTCTATAGAGTCATGTGTTAACCTGTCAATGTGTTGGGCCTGCATTCCTTATGAGGAGCTTTAGTTTCATTTTCATGCTTTAATGCATGCTCTATAGAGTCGTATATTAACCTGTCAATGTGTTGGGCCTGCATTCCTCATGAGGAGCTTTAGTTTCATTTTCAAGCTTCAATGCATGCTCTATAGAGTCATATGCTAACCTGTCAATATGTTGGGCCAGCATACCTCATGAGGAGCTTTAGTTTCATTTTCATGCTTTAATGCATGCTCTATAGAAACATATGTTAACCTGTCAATGTGTTGGGCCTGCTTTCCTCATGAGGAGCTTTGGTTTCATTTTCACGCTTTAATGCATGCTCTATAGAGTCATATGTTAACCTGTCAATGTGTTGGGCCTGCATTCCTCATGAGGAGCTTTAGTTTCATTTTCATGCTTTAAGGCACGCTCTATAGAGTCATATGTTAACCTGTCAATGTGTTGGGCCTGCATTCCCCATGAGGAGCTTTAGTTTCATTTTCATGCTTTAATGCATGCTCTATAGAGTCATATGTTAACCTGTCAATCTGTTGGGCCTGCATTCCCCATGAGGAGCTTTAGTTTCATTTTCATGCTTTAATGCATGCTCTATAGAGTCATATGTTAACCTGTCAGTGTGTTGGGCCTGCATTCAACATGAGGAGCTTTAGTTTCATTTTCAAGCTTCAATGCATGCCCTATAGAGTCACATGTTAACCTGTCAATGTGTTGGGCCTGCATTCCCCACGAGGAGCTTTAGTTTCATTTTCATGCTTTAATGCATGCTCTATAGAGTCATATGTTAACCTGAAAATGTGTTGGGCCTGCAGTCCCCATGATTAGCTTTAGTTTCATTTTCATGCTTTAATGCATGCTCTATAGAGTCATATGTTACCCTGTCATTGTGTTGGGCCTGCATTCCTCATGAGGAGCTTTAGTTTCATTTTCATGCTTTAATGCATGCTCTATAGAGTCATATGTTAACCTGTCAATGTGTTGGGCCTGCATTCCTCATGAGGAGCTTTAGTTTCATTTTCATGCTTTAATGCATGCTCTATAGAGTCATATGTTAACCTGTCAAAGTGTTGGGCCTGCATTCCTAATGAGGAGCTTTAGTTTCATTTTCATGCTTTAATGCATGCTCTATAGAGTCATATGTTAACCTGTCAATGTGTTGGGCCTGCATTCCCCATGAGGGGCTTTAGTTTCATTTTCATGCTTTAATGCATGCTCTATAGAGTCATATGTTATCCTGTCAATGTGTTGGGCCTGAATTCCTCATGATGAGCTTTAGTTTCATTTTCATGCTTTAATGCATGCTCTATAGAGTTATATGTTCTCCTGCCAATGTGTTGGGCCTGCTTTCCTCTTGAGGAGCTTTAGTTTCATTTTCATGCTTTAATGCATGCTCTATAGAGTCATATGTTACCCTGTCAATGTGTTGGGCCTGCATTCCTCATGAGGAGCTTTAGTTTCATTTTCATGCTTTAATGCATGCTCTATAGAGTCATATGTTAACCTGTCAATGTGTTGGGCCTGCATTCCTCATGGGGAGCTTTAGTTTCATTATCATGCTTGAATGCATGCTCTATAGAGTCATATGTTAACCTGTCAAAGAGTTGGGCCTGCATTCCTCATGAGGAGCTTTAGTTTCATTTTCATGCTGTAATGCATGCTCTATAGAGTATATATGTTAACCTGTCAATGTGTTGGGCCTGCATTCCCCATGAGGGGCTTTAGTTTCATTTTCATGCTTTAATGCATGCTCTATAGAGTCATATGTTAACCTGTCAATGTGTTGGGCCTGAATTCCTCATGAGGAGCTTTAGTCTCATTTTCATGCTTTAATGCATGCTCTATAGAGTTATATGTTATCCTGCCAATGTGTTGGGCCTGCTTTCCTCTTGAGGAGCTTTAGATTCATTTTCATGCTTTAATGCATGCTCTATAGAGTCATATGTTACCCTGTCAATGTGTTGGGCCTGCATTCCTCATGAGGAGCTTTAGTTTCATTTTCATGCTTTAATGCATGCTCTATAGAGTCATATGTTAACCTGTCAATGTGTTGGGCCTGCATTCCTCATGAGGAGCTTTAGTTTCATTTTCATGCTTTAATGCATGCTCTATTGAGTCATATGTTAACTTGTCAATGTGTTGGGCCTGCATTCCTCAAGAGGAGCTTTAGTTCCATTTTCATTCTTTAATGCATGCTCTATAGAGTCATGTGTTAACCTGTCAATGTGTTGGGCCTGCATTCCTTATGAGGAGCTTTAGTTTCATTTTCATGCTTTAATGCATGCTCTATAGAGTCGTATATTAACCTGTCAATGTGTTGGGCCTGCATTCCTCATGAGGAGCTTTAGTTTCATTTTCAAGCTTCAATGCATGCTCTATAGAGTCATATTTTAACCTGTCAATATGTTGGGCCAGCATACCTCATGAGGAGCTTTAGTTTCATTTTCATGCTTTAATGCATGCTCTATAGAAACATATGTTAACCTGTCAATGTGTTGGGCCTGCTTTCCTCATGAGGAGCTTTAGTTTCATTTTCACGCTTTAATGCATGCTCTATAGAGTCATATGTTAACCTGTCAATGTGTTGGGCCTGCATTCCTCATGAGGAGCTTTAGTTTCATTTTCATGCTTTAAGGCACGCTCTATAGAGTCATATGTTACCCTGTCAATGTGTTGGGCCTGCATTCCCCATGAGGAGCTTTAGTTTCATTTTCATGCTTTAATGCATGCTCTATGGAGTCATATGTTAACCTGTCAATCTGTTGGGCCTGCATTCCCCATGAGGAGCTTTAGTTTCATTTTCATGCTTTAATGCATGCTCTATAGAGTCATATGTTAACCTGTCAGTGTGTTGGGCCTGCATTCAACATGAGGAGCTTTAGTTTCATTTTCAAGCTTCAATGCATGCCCTATAGAGTCATATGTTAACCTGTCAATGTGTTGGGCCTGCATTCCCCACGAGGAGCTTTAGTTTCATTTTCATGCTTTAATGCATGCTCTATAGAGTCATATGTTAACCTGAAAATGTGTTGGGCCTGCAGTCCCCATGATTAGCTTTAGTTTCATTTTCATCCTTTAATGCATGCTCTATAGAGTCATATGTTACCCTGTCATTGTGTTGGGCCTGCATTCCTCATGAGGAGCTTTAGTTTCATTGTCATGCTTTAATGCATGCTCTATAGAGTCATATGTTAACCTGTCAATGTGTTGGGCCTGCATTCCTCATGAGGAGCTTTAGTTTCATTTTCATGCTTTAATGCATGCTCTATAGAGTCATATGTTAACCTGTCAAAGTGTTGGGCCTGCATTCCTAATGAGGAGCTTTAGTTTCATTTTCATGCTTTAATGCATGCTCTATAGAGTCATATGTTAACCTGTCAATGTGTTGGGCCCGCATTCCCCATGAGGGGCTTTAGTTTCATTTTCATGCTTTAATGCATGCTCTATAGAGTCATATGTTAACCTGTCAATGTGTTGGGCCTGAATTCCTCATGATGAGCTTTAGTTTCATTTTCATGCTTTAATGCATGCTCTATAGAGTTATATGTTCTCCTGCCAATGTGTTGGGCCTGCTTTCCTCTTGAGGAGCTTTAGTTTCATTTTCATTGTTTAATGCATGCTCTATAGAGTCATATGTTACCCTGTCAATGTGTTGGGCCTGCATTCCTCATGAGGAGCTTTAGTTTCATTTTCATGCTTGAATGCATGCTCTATAGAGTCATATGTTAACTTGTCAATGTGTTGGGCCTGCATTCCTCAAAAGGAGCTTTAGTTTCATTTTCATTCTTTAATGCATGCTCTATAGAGTCATATGTTAACCCGTCAATGTGTTGGGCCTGCATTCCTTATGAGGAGCTTTAGTTTCATTTTCATGCTTTAATGCATGCTCTATAGAGTCGTATATTAACCTGTCAATGTGTTGGGCCTGCATTCCTCATGAGGAGCTTTAGTTTCATTTTCAAGCTTCAATGCATGCTCTATAGAGTCATATGTTAACCTGTCAATATGTTGGGCCAGCATACCTCATGAGGAGCTTTAGTTTCATTTTCATGCTTTAATGCATGCTCTATAAAGTCATATGTTAACCTGTCAATGTGTTGGGCCTGCTTTCCTCATTAGGAGCTTTAGTTTCATTTTCATGCTTTAATGCATGCTCTATAGAGTCATATGTTAACCTGTCAATGTGTTGGGCCTGCATTCCTCATGAGTAGCTTTAGTATCATATTCATGCTTTAATGCATGCTCTATAAAGTCATACGTTAACCTGCCAATGTGTCGGGCCTGCATTCCTCATGAGGGGCTTTAGTTTCATTTTCATGCTTTAATGCATGCTCTATAGAGTCATACGTTAACCTGTCAATGTGTCGGGCCTGCATTCCTCATGAGGAGCTTTACTTTCATTTTCATGCTTTAATGCATGCTCTATAGAGTCATATGTTAACCTGTCAATGTGTCGGGCCTGCATTCCTCATGAGAAGCTTTAGTTTCAATTTCATGCTTTAATGCATGCTCTATAGAGTCATATGTTAACCTGTCAATGTGTCGGGCCTGCATTCCTCATGTGGAGCTTTAGTTTCATTTTCATGCTTTAATGCATGCTCTATAGAGTCATATGTTAACCTGTTAATGTGTTGGGCCTGCATTACTCATGAGGAGCTTTAGTTTCATTTTCATGCTTTAAGGCACGCTCTATAGAGTCATATGATAACCTGTCAATGTGTTGGGCCTGCATTCCCCATGAGGAGCTTTAGTTTCCATTTCATGCTTTAATGCATGCTCTATAGAGTCATATGTTAACCTGCCAATGTGTTGGGCCTGCACTCCCCATGAGGAGCTTTAGTTTCATTTTCATGCTTTAATGCATGCTCTATAGAGTCATATGTTAACCTGTCAATGTGATGGGCCTGCATTCAACATGAGGAGCTTTAGTTTCATTATCAAGCATTAATGCATTCTCTATAGAGTCATATGTTAACCTGTCAATGTGTTGGGCCTGCATTCCCCATGAGGAGCTTTAGTTTCATTTTCATGCTTTAATGCATGCTCTATAGAGTCATATGTTAACCTGAAAATGTGTTGGACCTGCATTCCCCATGAGGAGCTTTAGTTTCATTTTCATGCTTTAATGCATGCTCTATAGAGTCATATGTCACCCTGTCATTGTGTTGGGCCTGCATTCCTCATGAGGAGCTTTAGTTCCATTTTCATGCTTTAATGCATGCTCTATAGAGTCATATGTTAACCTGTCAATGTGTTGGGCCTGCATTCCTCATGAGGAGCTTTAGTTTCATTTTCATGCTTGAATGCATGCTCTATAGAGTCATATGTTAACCTGTCAAAGTGTTGGGCCTGCATTCCTCATGAGGAGCTGTAGTTTCATTTTCATGATTTAATGCATGCTCTATAGAGTCATATGTTAACCTGTCAATGTGTTGATCCTGCATTCCCCATGAGGGGCTTTAGTTTCATTTTCATGCTTTAATGCATGCTCTATAGAGTCATTTGTTAACCTGTCAATGTGTTGGGCCTGCATTCCTCATGATGAGCTTTAGTTTCATTTTCATGCTTTAATGCATGCTCTATAGAGTCATATGTTAACCTGTCAATGTGTTGGGCCTGCATCCCTCATGAGGAGCTTTGGTTTCATTTTCATGCTTTAATGCATGCTCTATAGTGTCATACGTTAACCTGTCAATGTGGCGGGCCTGCATTCCTCATGAGGAGCTTTAGTTTCATTTTCATGCTTTAATGCATACTCTATAGAGTCATATGTTACCCTGTCAATGTGTTGGGCCTGCATTCCTCATGAGGAGCTTTAGTTTCATTTTCATGCTTTAATGCATGCTCTATAGAGTCATATGTTAACCAGTCAATGTGTTGGGCCTGCATTCCTCATGAGGAGCTTTAGTTTCATTTTCATGCTTTAATGCATGCTCTATAGAGTCATATGCCAACCTGTCAATGTGTTGGGCCTGCATTCCCCATGAGGAGCTTTAGTTTCATTTTCATGCTTTAATGCATGCTCTATAGAGTCATGTGTTAACCTGTCAATGTGTTGGGACTGCATTCCCCACGAGGAGCTTTAGTTCCATTCTCATGTTTTAATGCATGCTCTATAGAGTCATATGTTAACCTGTCAATGTGTTGGGCCTGCATTCCCCATGAGGAGCTTTAGTTTCATTTTCATGCTTTAATGCATGCTCTATAGAGTCATATGTTAACCTGTCAATGTGTTGGGCCAGCATTCCCCATGAGGAGCTTTAGATTCATTTTCATGCTTTAATGCATGCTCTATAGAGTCATATGATAACCTGTCAATGTGTTGGGCCTGCATTCCCCATGAGGAGCTTTAGTTTCATTTTCATGCTCTAATGCATGCTCTTTAGAGTCATATTTAACCTGTCAGTGTGTTGGGCCTGCATTCCCCATGAGGAGCTTTAGTTTCATTTTCATGCTCTAATGCATGTTCTATAGAGTCATATGTTAACCTGTCAATGTGTTGGGCCTGCATTCCCCATGAGGAGCTTTAGTTTCATTTTCATGCTCTAATGCATGCTCTATAGAGTCATATGTGAACCTGTCAATGTGTTGGGCCTGCATTCCCCATGTGGAGCTTTAGTTTCATTTTCATGCTTTAATGCATGCTCTATAGAGTCATATGTTAACCTGTCAATGTGTTGGGCATGCATTCCCCATCACGAGCTTTAGTTTCATTTTCATGCTTTAATGCATGCTCTATAGAGTCGTATGTTCAGCTGTCAATGTGTTGGGCAAGGATTCCCCATGAGGAGTTTTAGTTTCATTTTCATGCTTTAATGCATGCTCTATAGAGTAATATGTTAACCTGTCAATGTGTTTGGCCCGCATTCTCCATGAGGAGCTTTAGTTTCATTTTCAAGCTTTAATGCATGCTCTATAGAGTCATATGTTAACCTGTCAATGTGTTGGGCCTGCATTCCTCATGAGGAGCTTTAGTTTCATTTTCATGTTTTAATGCATGCTCTGTAGAGTCATATGTTAACTTGTCAATGTGTTGGGCCTGCATTCCTCAAGAGGAGCTTTAGTTTCATTTTCATTCTTTAATGCATGCTCTATAGAGTCATGTGTTAACCTGTCAATGTGTTGGGCCTGCATTCCTCATGAGGAGCTTTAGTTTCATTTTCATGCTTTAATGCATGCTCTATAGAGTCGTATATTAACCTGTCAATGTGTTGGGCCTGCATTCCTCATGAGGAGCTTTAGTTTCATTTTCAAGCTTCAATGCATGCTCTATAGAGTCATATGTTAACCTGTCAATGTGTTGGGCCTGCTTTCTTCATGAGGAGCTTTAGTTTCATTTTCACGCTTTAATGCATGCTCTATAGAGTCATATGTTAACCTGTCAATGTGTTGGGCCTGCATTCCTCATGAGGAGCTTTAGTTTCATTTTCATGCTTTAAGGCACGCTCTATAGAGTCATATGTTAACCTGACAATGTGTTGGGCCTGCATTCCCCATGAGGAGCTTTAGTTTCATTTTAATGCATTAATGCATGCTCTATAGAGTCATATGTTAACCTGTCAATCTGTTGGGCCTGCATTCCCCATGAGGAGCTTTAATTTCATTTTCATGCTTTAGTGCATGCTCTATAGAGTCATATGTTAACCTGTCAATGTGTTGGGCCTGCATTCAACATGAGGAGCTTTAGTTTCATTTTCAAGCTTCAATGCATGCCCTATAGAGTCATATGTTAACCTGTCAATGTGTTGGGCCTGCATTCCCCACGAGGAGCTTTAGTTTCATTTTCATGCTTTAATGCATGCTCTATAGAGTCATATGTTAACCTGAAAATGTGTTGGGCCTGCATTCCCCATGATTAGCTTTAGTTTCATGTTCATGCTTTAATGCATGCTCTATAGAGTCATATGTTACCCTGTCATTGTGTTGGGCCTGCATTCCTCATGAGGAGCTTTAGTTTCATTTTCATGCTTTAATGCATGCTCTATAGAGTCATATGTTAACCGGTCAATGTGTTGGGCCTGCATTCCTCATGAGGAGCTTTAGTTTCATTTTCATGCTAGAATGCATGCTCTATAGAGTCATATGTTAACCTATCAAAGTGTTGGGCCTGCATTCCTCATGAGGAGCTTTAGTTTCATTTTCATGCTTTAATGCATGCTCTATAGAGTCATATGTCAACCTGTCAATGTGTTGGGCCTGCATTCCCCCTGAGGGGCTTTAGTTTCATTTTCATGCTTTAATGCATGCTCTATAGAGTCATATGTTAACCTGTCAATGTGTTGGGCCTGCATTCCTCATGAGGAGCTTTAGTTTCATTTTCATGCTTTAATGCATGCTCTATAGAGTCATATGTTAACCTGTCAATGTGTTGGGCCTGCTTTCCTCATGAGGAGCTTTAGTTTCATTTTCATGCTTTAATGCATGCTCTATAGAGTCATATGTTAACCTGTCAATGTGTTGGGCCTGCATTCCTCATGAGTAGCTTTAGTATCATATTCATGCTTTAATGCATGCTCTATAAAGTCATACGTTAACCTGCCAATGTGTTGGGCCTGCATTCCTCATGAGGGGCTTTAGTTTCATTTTCATGCTTTAATGCATGCTCTATAGAGTCATACGTTAACCTGTCAATGTGTCGGGCCTGCATTCCTCATGAGGAGCTTTACTTTCATTTTCATGCTTTAATGCATGCTCTATAGAGTCACATGTTAACCTGTCAATGTGTTGGGCCTGCATTCCTCATGAGGAGCTTTAGTTTCATTTTCATGCTAGAATGCATGCTCTATAGAGTCATATGTTAACCTGTCAAAGTGTTGGGCCTGCATTCCTCATGAGGAACTTTAGTTTCATTTTCATGCTTTAATGCATGCTCTATAGAGTCATATGTTAACCTGTCAATGTGTTGGGCCTGCATTCCCCATGAGGGGCTTTAGTTTCATTTTCATGTTTTAATGCATGCTCTGTAGAGTCATATGTTAACCTGTCAATGTGTTGGGCCTGCATTCCTCATGAGGAGCTTTAGTTTCATTTTCATGCTTTAATGCATGCTCTATAGAGTCATATGTTAACCTGTCAATGTGTTGGGCCTGCTTTCCTCATGAGGAGCTTTAGTTTCATTTTCGTGCTTTAATGCATGCTCTATAGAGTCATATGTTAAGCTGTCAATGTGTCGGGCCTGCATTCCTCATGAGAAGCTTTAGTTTCAATTTCATGCTTTAATGCATGCTCTATAGAGTCATATGTTACCCTGTCAATGTGTTGGGCCTGCATTCCTCATGAGGAGCTTTAGTTTCATTTTCATGCTTTAATGCATGCTCTATAGAGTCATATGTTAACCTGTCAATGTGTCGGGCCTGCATTCCTCATGAGGAGCTTTAGTTTCATTTTCATGCTTTAATGCATGCTCTGTAGAGTCATATGTTAACTTGTCAATGTGTTGGGCCTGCATTCCTCAAGAGGAGCTTTAGTTTCATTTTCATTCTTTAATGCATGCTCTATAGAGTCATGTGTTAACCTGTCAATGTGTTGGGCCTGCATTCCTTAGGAGGAGCTTTAGTTTCATTTTCATGCTTTAATGCATGTTCTATAGAGTCGTATATTAACCTGTCAATGTGTTGGGCCTGCATTCCTCATGAGGAGCTTTAGTTTCATTTTCAAGCTTCAATGCATGCTCTATAGAGTCATATGTTAACCTGTCAATATGTTGGGCCAGCATACCTCATGAGGAGCTTTAGTTTCATTTTCATGCTTTAATGCATGCTCTATAGAGTCATATGTTAACCTGTCAATGCGTTGGGCCTGCTTTCCTCATGAGGAGCTTTAGTTTCATCTTCACGCTTTAATGCATGCTCTATAGAGTCATATGTTAACCTGTCAATGTGTTGGGCCTGCATTCCTCATGAGGAGCTTTAGTTTCAATTTCATGCTTTAAGGCACGCTCTATAGAGTCATATGTTAACCTGACAATGTGTTGGGCCTGCATTCCCCATGAGGAGCTTTAGTTTCATTTTCATGCTTTAATGCATGCTCTATAGAGTCATATGTTAACCTGTCAATCTGTTGGGCCTGCATTCCCCATGAGGAGCTTTAGTTTCATTTTCATGCTTTAGTGCATGCTCTATAGAGTCATATGTTAACCTGTCAATGTGTTGGGCCTGCATTCAACATGAGGAGCTTTAGTTTCATTTTCAAGCTTCAATGCATGCCCTATAGAGTCATATGTTAACCTGTCAATGTGTTGGGCCTGCATTCCCCACGAGGAGCTTTAGTTTCATTTTCATGCTTTAATGCATGCTCTATAGAGTCATATGTTAACCTGAAAATGTGTTGGGCCTGCATTCCCCATGATTAGCTTTAGTTTCATTTTCATGCTTTAATGCATGCTCTATAGAGTCATATGTTACCCTGTCATTGTGTTGGGCCTGCATTCCTCATGAGGAGCTTTAGTTTCATTTTCATGCTTTATTGCATGCTCTATAGAGTCATATGTTAACCTGTCAAAGTGTTGGGCCTGCATTCCTCATGAGGAGCTTTAGTTTCATTTTCATGCTTTAATGCATGCACTATAGAGTCATATGTTAACCTGTCAATGTGTTGGGCCTGCATTCCCCATGAGGGGCTTTAGTTTCATTTTCATGCTTTAATGCATGCTCTATAGAGTCATATGTTAACCTGTCAATGTGTTGGGCCTGCATTCCTCATGAGGAGCTTTAGTTTCATTTTCATGCTTTAATGCATGCTCTATAGAGTCATATGTTAACCTGTCAATGTGTTGAGCCTGCTTTCCTCATGAGGAGCTTTAGTTTCATTTTCATGCTTTAATGCATGCTCTATAGAGTCATATGTTAACCTGTCAATGTGTTGGGCCTGCATTCCTCATGAGTAGCTTTGGTATCATATTCATGCTTTAATGCATGCTCTATAAAGTCATACGTTAACCTGCCAATGTGTTGGGCCTGCATTCCTCATGAGGGGCTTTAGATTCATTTTCATGCTTTAATGCATGCTCTATAGAGTCATATGTTAACCTGTCAATGTGTTGGGCCTGCATTCCCCATGAGTAGCTTTAGTATCATATTCATGCTTTAATGCATGCTCTATAAAGTCATACGTTAACCTGCCAATGTGTTGGGCCTGCATTCCTCATGAGGGGCTTTAGTTTCATTTTCATGCTTTAATGCATGCTCTATAGAGTCATGTGTTAACCTGTCAATGTGTTGGGCCTGCATTCCTCATGAGGAGCTTTAGTTTCATTTTCATGCTTTAATGCATGCTCTATAGAGTCATATGTTAACCTGTCAATGTGTTGAGCCTGTTTTCCTCATTAGGAGCTTTAGTTTCATTTTCATGCTTTAATGCATGCTCTATAGAGTCATATGTTAACCTGTCAATGTGTTGGGCCTGCATTCCTCATGAGGAGCTTTAGTTTCATTTTCATGCTTGAATGCATGCTCTATAGAGTCATATGTTAACCTGTCAAAGTGTTGGGCCTGCATTCCTCATGAGGAGCTGTAGTTTCATTTTCATGCTTTAATGCATGCTCTATAGAGTCATGTGTTAACCTGTCAATGTGTTGGGCCTGCATTCCCCATGAGGGGCTTTACTTTTATTTTCATGCTTTAATGCATGCTCTATAGAGTCATATGTTAACCTGTCAATGTGTTGGGCCTGCATTCCTCATGATGAGCTTTAGTTTCATTTTCATGCTTTAATGCATGCTCTATAGAGTCATATGTTAACCTGTCAATGTGTTGGGCCTGCATCCCTCATGAGGAGCTTTGGTTTCATTTTCATGCTTTAATGCATGCTCTATAGTGTCATACGTTAACCTGTCAATGTGTTGGGCCTGCATTCCTCATAAGGAGCTTTAGTTTCATTTTCGTGCTTCAATGCATGCTCTATAGAGTCATATGTTAACCTGTCAATGTTTTGGGCCTGCATTCATCATGAGGAGCTTCAGTTTCATTTTCATGCTTTAATGCATGCTCTATAGAGTCATATGTTAACATGTCAATGTGTTGGGCCTGTATTCCTCATGAGGAGCTTTAGTTTCATTTTCATGCTTTAATGCATGCTCTATAGAGTCATATGTTCACCTGTCAATGTGTTGGGCCTGCATTCCTCATGAGGAGCTTTAGTTTCATTTTCATGCTTTAATGCATGCTCTATAGAGTCATATGTTAACCAGTCAATGTGTTGGGCCTGCATTCCTCATGAGGAGCTTTAGTTTCATTTTCATGCTTTAATGCATGCTCTGTAGAGTCATATGTTAACTTGTCAATGTGTTGGGCCTGCATTCCTCAAGAGGAGCTTTAGTTTCATTTTCATTCTTTAATGCATGCTCTATAGAGTCATGTGTTAACCTGTCAATGTGTTGGGCCTGCATTCCTTAGGAGGAGCTTTAGTTTCATTTTCATGCTTTAATGCATGTTCTATAGAGTCGTATATTAACCTGTCAATGTGTTGGGCCTGCATTCCTCATGAGGAGCTTTAGTTTCATTTTCAAGCTTCAATGCATGCTCTATAGAGTCATATGTTAACCTGTCAATATGTTGGGCCAGCATACCTCATGAGGAGCTTTAGTTTCATTTTCATGCTTTAATGCATGCTCTATAGAGTCATATGTTAACCTGTCAATGCGTTGGGCCTGCTTTCCTCATGAGGAGCTTTAGTTTCATCTTCACGCTTTAATGCATGCTCTATAGAGTCATATGTTAACCTGTCAATGTGTTGGGCCTGCATTCCTCATGAGGAGCTTTAGTTTCAATTTCATGCTTTAAGGCACGCTCTATAGAGTCATATGTTAACCTGACAATGTGTTGGGCCTGCATTCCCCATGAGGAGCTTTAGTTTCATTTTCATGCTTTAATGCATGCTCTATAGAGTCATATGTTAACCTGTCAATCTGTTGGGCCTGCATTCCCCATGAGGAGCTTTAGTTTCATTTTCATGCTTTAGTGCATGCTCTATAGAGTCATATGTTAACCTGTCAATGTGTTGGGCCTGCATTCAACATGAGGAGCTTTAGTTTCATTTTCAAGCTTCAATGCATGCCCTATAGAGTCATATGTTAACCTGTCAATGTGTTGGGCCTGCATTCCCCACGAGGAGCTTTAGTTTCATTTTCATGCTTTAATGCATGCTCTATAGAGTCATATGTTAACCTGAAAATGTGTTGGGCCTGCATTCCCCATGATTAGCTTTAGTTTCATTTTCATGCTTTAATGCATGCTCTATAGAGTCATATGTTACCCTGTCATTGTGTTGGGCCTGCATTCCTCATGAGGAGCTTTAGTTTCATTTTCATGCTTTAATGCATGCTCTATAGAGTCATATGTTAACCTGTCAAAGTGTTGGGCCTGCATTCCTCATGAGGAGCTTTAGTTTCATTTTCATGCTTTAATGCATGCACTATAGAGTCATATGTTAACCTGTCAATGTGTTGGGCCTGCATTCCCCATGAGGGGCTTTAGTTTCATTTTCATGCTTTAATGCATGCTCTATAGAGTCATATGTTAACCTGTCAATGTGTTGGGCCTGCATTCCTCATGAGGAGCTTTAGTTTCATTTTCATGCTTTAATGCATGCTCTATAGAGTCATATGTTAACCTGTCAATGTGTTGAGCCTGCTTTCCTCATGAGGAGCTTTAGTTTCATTTTCATGCTTTAATGCATGCTCTATAGAGTCATATGTTAACCTGTCAATGTGTTGGGCCTGCATTCCTCATGAGTAGCTTTAGTATCATATTCATGCTTTAATGCATGCTCTATAAAGTCATACGTTAACCTGCCAATGTGTTGGGCCTGCATTCCTCATGAGGGGCTTTAGATTCATTTTCATGCTTTAATGCATGCTCTATAGAGTCATATGTTAACCTGTCAATGTGTTGGGCCTGCATTCCCCATGAGTAGCTTTAGTATCATATTCATGCTTTAATGCATGCTCTATAAAGTCATACGTTAACCTGCCAATGTGTTGGGCCTGCATTCCTCATGAGGGGCTTTAGTTTCATTTTCATGCTTTAATGCATGCTCTATAGAGTCATGTGTTAACCTGTCAATGTGTTGGGCCTGCATTCCTCATGAGGAGCTTTAGTTTCATTTTCATGCTTTAATGCATGCTCTATAGAGTCATATGTTAACCTGTCAATGTGTTGAGCCTGTTTTCCTCATTAGGAGCTTTAGTTTCATTTTCATGCTTTAATGCATGCTCTATAGAGTCATATGTTAACCTGTCAATGTGTTGGGCCTGCATTCCTCATGAGGAGCTTTAGTTTCATTTTCATGCTTGAATGCATGCTCTATAGAGTCATATGTTAACCTGTCAAAGTGTTGGGCCTGCATTCCTCATGAGGAGCTGTAGTTTCATTTTCATGCTTTAATGCATGCTCTATAGAGTCATGTGTTAACCTGTCAATGTGTTGGGCCTGCATTCCCCATGAGGGGCTTTACTTTTATTTTCATGCTTTAATGCATGCTCTATAGAGTCATATGTTAACCTGTCAATGTGTTGGGCCTGCATTCCTCATGATGAGCTTTAGTTTCATTTTCATGCTTTAATGCATGCTCTATAGAGTCATATGTTAACCTGTCAATGTGTTGGGCCTGCATCCCTCATGAGGAGCTTTGGTTTCATTTTCATGCTTTAATGCATGCTCTATAGTGTCATACGTTAACCTGTCAATGTGTTGGGCCTGCATTCCTCATAAGGAGCTTTAGTTTCACTTTCGTGCTTCAATGCATGCTCTATAGAGTCATATGTTAACCTGTCAATGTTTTGGGCCTGCATTCATCATGAGGAGCTTCAGTTTCATTTTCATGCTTTAATGCATGCTCTATAGAGTCATATGTTAACATGTCAATGTGTTGGGCCTGTATTCCTCATGAGGAGCTTTAGTTTCATTTTCATGCTTTAATGCATGCTCTATAGAGTCATATGTTCACCTGTCAATGTGTTGGGCCTGCATTCCTCATGAGGAGCTTTAGTTTCATTTTCATGCTTTAATGCATGCTCTATAGAGTCATATGTTAACCAGTCAATGTGTTGGGCCTGCATTCCTCATGAGGAGCTTTAGTTTCATTTTCATGCTTTAATGCATGCTCTATAGAGTCATATGCCAACCTGTCAATGTGTTGGGCCTGCATTCCCCATGAGGAGCTTTAGTTTCATTTTCATGCTTTAATGCATGCTCTATAGAGTCATATGTTAACCTGTCAATGTGTTGGGACTGCATTCCCCACGAGGAGCTTTAGTTCCATTCTCATGTTTTAATGCATGCTCTATAGAGTCATATGTTAACCTGTCAATGTGTTGGGCCTGCATTCCCCATGAGGAGCTTTAGTTTCATTTTCATGCTTTAATGCATGCTCTATAGAGTCATATGTTAACCTGTCAATGTGTTGGGCCAGCATTCCCCATGAGGAGCTTTAGATTCATTTTCATGCTTTAATGCATGCTCTATAGAGTCATATGATAACCTGTCAATGTGTTGGGCCTGCATTCCCCATGAGGAGCTTTAGTTTCATTTTCATGCTCTAATGCATGCTCTTTAGAGTCATATTTAACCTGTCAGTGTGTTGGGCCTGCATTCCCCATGAGGAGCTTTAGTTTCATTTTCATGCTCTAATGCATGTTCTATAGAGTCATATGTTAACCTGTCAATGTGTTGGGCCTGCATTCCCCATGAGGAGCTTTAGTTTCATTTTCATGCTCTAATGCATGCTCTATAGAGTCATATGTTAACCTGTCAATGTGTTGGGCCTGCATTCCCCATGTGGAGCTTTAGTTTCATTTTCATGCTTTAATGCATGCTCTATAGAGTCATATGTTAACCTGTCAATGTGTTGGGCATGCATTCCCCATCACGAGCTTTAGTTTCATTTTCATGCTTTAATGCATGCTCTATAGAGTCGTATGTTCAGCTGTCAATGTGTTGGGCCTGGATTCCCCATGAGGAGTTTTAGTTTCATTTTCATGCTTTAATGCATGCTCTATAGAGTAATATGTTAACCTGTCAATGTGTTTGGCCCGCATTCTCCATGAGGAGCTTTAGTTTCATTTTCAAGCTTTAATGCATGCTCTATAGAGTCATATGTTAACCTGTCAATGTGTTGGGCCTGCATTCCTCATGAGGAGCTTTAGTTTCATTTTCATGTTTTAATGCATGCTCTGTAGAGTCATATGTTAACTTGTCAATGTGTTGGGCCTGCATTCCTCAAGAGGAGCTTTAGTTTCATTTTCATTCTTTAATGCATGCTCTATAGAGTCATGTGTTAACCTGTCAATGTGTTGGGCCTGCATTCCTCATGAGGAGCTTTAGTTTCATTTTCATGCTTTAATGCATGCTCTATAGAGTCGTATATTAACCTGTCAATGTGTTGGGCCTGCATTCCTCATGAGGAGCTTTAGTTTCATTTTCAAGCTTCAATGCATGCTCTATAGAGTCATATGTTAACCTGTCAATGTGTTGGGCCTGCTTTCTTCATGAGGAGCTTTAGTTTCATTTTCACGCTTTAATGCATGCTCTATAGAGTCATATGTTAACCTGTCAATGTGTTGGGCCTGCATTCCTCATGAGGAGCTTTAGTTTCATTTTCATGCTTTAAGGCACGCTCTATAGAGTCATATGTTAACCTGACAATGTGTTGGGCCTGCATTCCCCATGAGGAGCTTTAGTTTCATTTTAATGCATTAATGCATGCTCTATAGAGTCATATGTTAACCTGTCAATCTGTTGGGCCTGCATTCCCCATGAGGAGCTTTAGTTTCATTTTCATGCTTTAGTGCATGCTCTATAGAGTCATATGTTAACCTGTCAATGTGTTGGGCCTGCATTCAACATGAGGAGCTTTAGTTTCATTTTCAAGCTTCAATGCATGCCCTATAGAGTCATATGTTAACCTGTCAATGTGTTGGGCCTGCATTCCCCACGAGGAGCTTTAGTTTCATTTTCATGCTTTAATGCATGCTCTATAGAGTCATATGTTAACCTGAAAATGTGTTGGGCCTGCATTCCCCATGATTAGCTTTAGTTTCATGTTCATGCTTTAATGCATGCTCTATAGAGTCATATGTTACCCTGTCATTGTGTTGGGCCTGCATTCCTCATGAGGAGCTTTAGTTTCATTTTCATGCTTTAATGCATGCTCTATAGAGTCATATGTTAACCGGTCAATGTGTTGGGCCTGCATTCCTCATGAGGAGCTTTAGTTTCATTTTCATGCTAGAATGCATGCTCTATAGAGTCATATGTTAACCTATCAAAGTGTTGGGCCTGCATTCCTCATGAGGAGCTTTAGTTTCATTTTCATGCTTTAATGCATGCTCTATAGAGTCATATGTTAACCTGTCAATGTGTTGGGCCTGCATTCCCCCTGAGGGGCTTTAGTTTCATTTTCATGCTTTAATGCATGCTCTATAGAGTCATATGTTAACCTGTCAATGTGTTGGGCCTGCATTCCTCATGAGGAGCTTTAGTTTCATTTTCATGCTTTAATGCATGCTCTATAGAGTCATATGTTAACCTGTCAATGTGTTGGGCCTGCTTTCCTCATGAGGAGCTTTAGTTTCATTTTCATGCTTTAATGCATGCTCTATAGAGTCATATGTTAACCTGTCAATGTGTTGGGCCTGCATTCCTCATGAGTAGCTTTAGTCTCATATTCATGCTTTAATGCATGCTCTATAAAGTCATACGTTAACCTGCCAATGTGTTGGGCCTGCATTCCTCATGAGGGGCTTTAGTTTCATTTTCATGCTTTAATGCATGCTCTATAGAGTCATACGTTAACCTGTCAATGTGTCGGGCCTGCATTCCTCATGAGGAGCTTTACTTTCATTTTCATGCTTTAATGCATGCTCTATAGAGTCACATGTTAACCTGTCAATGTGTTGGGCCTGCATTCCTCATGAGGAGCTTTAGTTTCATTTTCATGCTAGAATGCATGCTCTATAGAGTCATATGTTAACCTGTCAAAGTGTTGGGCCTGCATTCCTCATGAGGAACTTTAGTTTCATTTTCATGCTTTAATGCATGCTCTATAGAGTCATATGTTAACCTGTCAATGTGTTGGGCCTGCATTCCCCATGAGGGGCTTTAGTTTCATTTTCATGCTTTAATGCATGCTCTGTAGAGTCATATGTTAACCTGTCAATGTGTTGGGCCTGCATTCCTCATGAGGAGCTTTAGTTTCATTTTCATGCTTTAATGCATGCTCTATAGAGTCATATGTTAACCTGTCAATGTGTTGGGCCTGCTTTCCTCATGAGGAGCTTTAGTTTCATTTTCGTGCTTTAATGCATGCTCTATAGAGTCATATGTTAAGCTGTCAATGTGTCGGGCCTGCATTCCTCATGAGAAGCTTTAGTTTCAATTTCATGCTTTAATGCATGCTCTATAGAGTCATATGTTACCCTGTCAATGTGTTGGGCCTGCATTCCTCATGAGGAGCTTTAGTTTCATTTTCATGCTTTAATGCATGCTCTATAGAGTCATATGTTAACCTGTCAATGTGTTGGGCCTGCATTCCTCATGAGGAGCTTTAGTTTCATTTTCATGCTTTAATGCATGCTCTGTAGAGTCATATGTTAACTTGTCAATGTGTTGGGCCTGCATTCCTCAAGAGGAGCTTTAGTTTCATTTTCATTCTTTAATGCATGCTCTATAGAGTCATGTGTTAACCTGTCAATGTGTTGGGCCTGCATTCCTTAGGAGGAGCTTTAGTTTCATTTTCATGCTTTAATGCATGTTCTATAGAGTCGTATATTAACCTGTCAATGTGTTGGGCCTGCATTCCTCATGAGGAGCTTTAGTTTCATTTTCAAGCTTCAATGCATGCTCTATAGAGTCATATGTTAACCTGTCAATATGTTGGGCCAGCATACCTCATGAGGAGCTTTAGTTTCATTTTCATGCTTTAATGCAGGCTCTATAGAGTCATATGTTAACCTGTCAATGCGTTGGGCCTGCTTTCCTCATGAGGAGCTTTAGTTTCATCTTCACGCTTTAATGCATGCTCTATAGAGTCATATGTTAACCTGTCAATGTGTTGGGCCTGCATTCCTCATGAGGAGCTTTAGTTTCATTTTCATGCTTTAAGGCACGCTCTATAGAGTCATATGTTAACCTGACAATGTGTTGGGCCTGCATTCCCCATGAGGAGCTTTAGTTTCATTTTCATGCTTTAATGCATGCTCTATAGAGTCATATGTTAACCTGTCAATCTGTTGGGCCTGCATTCCCCATGAGGAGCTTTAGTTTCATTTTCATGCTTTAGTGCATGCTCTATAGAGTCATATGTTAACCTGTCAATGTGTTGGGCCTGCATTCAACATGAGGAGCTTTAGTTTCATTTTCAAGCTTCAATGCATGCCCTATAGAGTCATATGTTAACCTGTCAATGTGTTGGGCCTGCATTCCCCACGAGGAGCTTTAGTTTCATTTTCATGCTTTAATGCATGCTCTATAGAGTCATATGTTAACCTGAAAATGTGTTGGGCCTGCATTCCCCATGATTAGCTTTAGTTTCATTTTCATGCTTTAATGCATGCTCTATAGAGTCATATGTTACCCTGTCATTGTGTTGGGCCTGCATTCCTCATGAGGAGCTTTAGTTTCATTTTCATGCTTTAATGCATGCTCTATAGAGTCATATGTTAACCTGTCAAAGTGTTGGGCCTGCATTCCTCATGAGGAGCTTTAGTTTCATTTTCATGCTTTAATGCATGCACTATAGAGTCATATGTTAACCTGTCAATGTGTTGGGCCTGCATTCCCCATGAGGGGCTTTAGTTTCATTTTCATGCTTTAATGCATGCTCTATAGAGTCATATGTTAACCTGTCAATGTGTTGGGCCTGCATTCCTCATGAGGAGCTTTAGTTTCATTTTCATGCTTTAATGCATGCTCTATAGAGTCATATGTTAACCTGTCAATGTGTTGAGCCTGCTTTCCTCATGAGGAGCTTTAGTTTCATTTTCATGCTTTAATGCATGCTCTATAGAGTCATATGTTAACCTGTCAATGTGTTGGGCCTGCATTCCTCATGAGTAGCTTTAGTATCATATTCATGCTTTAATGCATGCTCTATAAAGTCATACGTTAACCTGCCAATGTGTTGGGCCTGCATTCCTCATGAGGGGCTTTAGATTCATTTTCATGCTTTAATGCATGCTCTATAGAGTCATATGTTAACCTGTCAATGTGTTGGGCCTGCATTCCCCATGAGTAGCTTTAGTATCATATTCATGCTTTAATGCATGCTCTATAAAGTCATACGTTAACCTGCCTATGTGTTGGGCCTGCATTCCTCATGAGGGGCTTTAGTTTCATTTTCATGCTTTAATGCATGCTCTATAGAGTCATGTGTTAACCTGTCAATGTGTTGGGCCTGCATTCCTCATGAGGAGCTTTAGTTTCATTTTCATGCTTTAATGCATGCTCTATAGAGTCATATGTTAACCTGTCAATGTGTTGAGCCTGTTTTCCTCATTAGGAGCTTTAGTTTCATTTTCATGCTTTAATGCATGCTCTATAGAGTCATATGTTAACCTGTCAATGTGTTGGGCCTGCATTCCTCATGAGGAGCTTTAGTTTCATTTTCATGCTTGAATGCATGCTCTATAGAGTCATATGTTAACCTGTGAAAGTGTTGGGCCTGCATTCCTCATGAGGAGCTGTAGTTTCATTTTCATGCTTTAATGCATGCTCTATAGAGTCATGTGTTAACCTGTCAATGTGTTGGGCCTGCATTCCCCATGAGGGCCTTTACTTTTATTTTCATGCTTTAATGCATGCTCTATAGAGTCATATGTTAACCTGTCAATGTGTTGGGCCTGCATTCCTCATGATGAGCTTTAGTTTCATTTTCATGCTTTAATGCATGCTCTATAGAGTCATATGTTAACCTGTCAATGTGTTGGGCCTGCATCCCTCATGAGGAGCTTTGGTTTCATTTTCATGCTTTAATGCATGCTCTATAGTGTCATACGTTAACCTGTCAATGTGTTGGGCCTGCATTCCTCATAAGGAGCTTTAGTTTCATTTTCGTGCTTCAATGCATGCTCTATAGAGTCATATGTTAACCTGTCAATGTTTTGGGCCTGCATTCATCATGAGGAGCTTTAGTTTCATTTTCATGCTTTAATGCATGCTCTATAGAGTCATATGTTAACATGTCAATGTGTTGGGCCTGTATTCCTCATGAGGAGCTTTAGTTTCATTTTCATGCTTTAATGCATGCTCTATAGAGTCATATGTTCACCTGTCAATGTGTTGGGCCTGCATTCCTCATGAGGAGCTTTAGTTTCATTTTCATGCTTTAATGCATGCTCTATAGAGTCATATGTTAACCAGTCAATGTGTTGGGCCTGCATTCCTCATGAGGAGCTTTAGTTTCATTTTCATGCTTTAATGAATGCTCTATAGAGTCATATGCCAACCTGTCAATGTGTTGGGCCTGCATTCCCCATGAGGAGCTTTAGTTTCATTTTCATGCTTTAATGCATGCTCTATAGAGTCATATGTTAACCTGTCAATGTGTTGGGACTGCATTCCCCACGAGGAGCTTTATTTCCATTCTCATGTTTTAATGCATGCTCTATAGAGTCATATGTTAACCTGTCAATGTGTTGGGCCTGCATTCCCCATGAGGAGCTTTAGTTTCATTTTCATGCTTTAATGCATGCTCTATAGAGTCATATGTTAACCTGTCAATGTGTTGGGCCAGCATTCCCCATGAGGAGCTTTAGATTCATTTTCATGCTTTAATGCATGCTCTATAGAGTCATATGATAACCTGTCAATGTGTTGGGCCTGCATTCCCCATGAGGAGCTTTAGTTTCATTTTCATGCTCTAATGCATGCTCTTTAGAGTCACATTTAACCTGTCAGTGTGTTGGGCCTGCATTCCCCATGAGGAGCTTTAGTTTCATTTTCATGCTCTAATGCATGTTCTATAGAGTCATATGTTAACCTGTCAATGTGTTGGGCCTGCATTCCCCATGAGGAGCTTTAGTTTCATTTTCATGCTCTAATGCATGCTCTATAGAGTCATATGTTAACCTGTCAATGTGTTGGGCCTGCATTCCCCATGTGGAGCTTTAGTTTCATTTTCATGCTTTAATGCATGCTCTATAGAGTCATATGTTAACCTGTCAATGTGTTGGGCATGCATTCCCCATCACGAGCTTTAGTTTCATTTTCATGCTTTAATGCATGCTCTATAGAGTCGTATGTTCAGCTGTCAATGTGTTGGGCCTGGATTCCCCATGAGGAGTTTTAGTTTCATTTTCATGCTTTAATGCATGCTCTATAGAGTAATATGTTAACCTGTCAATGTGTTTGGCCCGCATTCTCCATGAGGAGCTTTAGTTTCATTTTCAAGCTTTAATGCATGCTCTATAGAGTCATATGTTAACCTGTCAATATGTTGGGCCTGCATTCAACATGAGGAGCTTTAGTTTTATTTTCAAGCTTTAATGCATCCTCTATAGAGTCATATGTTAACCTGTTAATGTGTTGGGCCTGCATTCCCCATGAGGAGTTTTAGTTTCATTTTGATGCTTTAATGCATGCTCTATAGAGACATATGTTAACCTGTCAATGTGTTGGTCCTGCAATCCCCATGAGGAGCTTTAGTTTCGTTTTCAAGCTTTAATGCATGCTCTATGGAGTCGTATGTTAACCTGTCAATGTGTTGGGCCTGCATTCCTCATGAGGAGCTTTAGTTTCATTTTCATGCTTTAATGAATGCTCTATAGAGTCATATGTTAACCTGTCAATGTGTTGGGTCTGCATTCCTCACGAGGAGCTTTAGTTTCATTTTCATGCTTTCATGCATGCTCTATAGAGTCATATGTTAACCTGTCAATGTGTTGGGCCTGCATTCCTCATGAGGAGCTTTAGTTTCAATTTCATGCTTTAATGCATGCTCTATAGAGTCATATGTTAACCTGTCAATGGGTCGGGCCTGCATTCCTCATGAGGAGCTTTAGTTTCATTTTCATGCTTTAATGCATGCTCTATAGAGTCATATGTTAACCTGTTAATATGTTGGGCCTGCATTACTCATGAGGAGCTTTAGTTTCATTTTCATGCTTTAAGGCACGCTCTATAGAGTCATATGTTAACCTGTCAATGTGTTGGGCCTGCATTCCTCATGAGGAGCTTTAGTTTCATTTTCATGCTTTAATGCATGCTCTATAGAGTCATATGTTAACCTGTCAATGTGTTGGGCCTGCATCCCTCATGAGGAGCTTTGGTTTCATTTTCATGCTTTAATGCAACCTCTATAGTGTCATATGTTAACCTGTCAATGTGTTGGGCCTGCATTCCTCATAAGGAGCTTTAATTTCATTTTCGTGCTTCAATGCATGCTCTATAGAGTCATATGTTAACCTGTCAATGTTTTGGGCCTGCATTCATCATAAGGAGCTTTAGTTTCATTTTCATGCTTTAATGCATGCTCTATAGAGTCATATGTTAACCTGTCAATGTGTTGGGCCTGTATTCCTCATTTGGAGCTTTAGTTTCATTTTCATGCTTTAATGCATGCTCTATAGTGTCATATGTTAACCTGTCAATGTGTTGGGCCTGCATTCCTTATGAGGAGCTTTAGAGTCATTTTCATGCTTTAATGCATGCTCTATAGAGTCATATGTTAACCTGTCAATGTGTTGGGCCTGCATTCCTCATGAGGAGCTTTAGTTTCATTTTCATGCTTTAATGCATGCTCTATAGAGTCATATGCTAACCTGTCGATATGTTGGGCCTGCATTCCCCATGAGGAGCTTTAGTTTCATTTTCATGCTTTAATGCATGCTCTATAGAGTCATATGTTAACCTGTCAATGTGTTGGGCCTGTATTCCCCACGAGGAGCTTTAGTTTCATTCTCATGCTTTAATGCATGCTCTATAGAGTCATATGTTAACCTGTCAAAGTGTTGGGCCTGCATTCCTCATGAGGAGCTTTAGTTTCATTTTCATGCTTTAATGCATGCTCTATAGAGTCATATGTTAACCTGTCAATGTGTTGGGCCTGCATTCCCCATGAGGGGCTTTAGTTTCATTTTCATGCTTTAATGCATGCTCTATAGAGTCATATGTTAACCTGTCAATGTGTTGGGCCTGAATTCCTCATGAGGAGCTTTAGTTTCAATTTCATGCTTTAATGCATGCTCTATAGAGTTATATGTTATCCTGCAAATGTGTTGGGCCTGCTTTCCTCTTGAGGAGCTTTAGTTTCATTTTCATGCTTTAATGCATGCTCTATAGAGTCATATGTTTCCCTGACAAAGTGTTGGGCCTGCATTCCTCATGAGGAGCTTTAGTTTCATTTTCATGCTTTAATGCATGCTCTATAGAGTCATATATTAACCTGTCAATGTGTTGGGCCTGCATTCCCCATCACGAGCTTTAGTTTCATTTTCATGCTTTAATGCATGCTCTATAGAGTCATATGTTAAGCTGTCAATGTGTTGGGCCTGGATTCCCCATGAGGAGTTTTAGTTTCATTTTCATGCTTTAATGCATGCTCTATAGAGTAATATGATAACCTGTCAATGTGTTTGGCCCGCATTCCCCATGAGGAGCTTTAGTTTCATTTTCAAGTTTTAATGCATGCTCTATAGAGTCATATGTTAACCTGTCAATATGTTGGGCCTGCATTCAACATGAGGAGCTTTAGTTTCATTTTCAAGCTTTAATGCATCCTCTATAGAGTCATATGTTCACCTGTCAATGTGTTGGGCCTGCATTCCCCATGAGGAGTTTTAGTTTCATTTTGAAGCTCTAATGCATGCTCTATAGAGACATATGTTAACCTGTCAATGTGTTGGGCCTGCATTCCCCATGAGGAGCTTTAGTTTCGTTTTCAAGCTTTAATGCATGCTCTATAGAGTCATATGTTAACCTGTCAATGTGTTGGGCCTGCATTCCTCATGAGGAGCTTTAGTTTCATTTTCATGCTTTAATGCATGCTCTATAGAGTCATATGTTAACCTGTCAATGTGTTGGGTCTGCATTCCTCACGAGGAGCTTTAGTTTCATTTTCATGCTTTAATGCATGCTCTATAGAGTCATATGTTAACCTGTCAATGTGTTGGGCCTGCATTCCTCATGAGGAGCTTTAGTTTCAATTTCATGCATTATTGCATGCTCTATAGAGTCATATGTTAACCTGTCAATGCGTCGGGCCTGCATTCCTCATGAGGAGCTTTAGTTTCATTTTCATGCTTTAATGCATGCTCTATAGAGTCATATGTTAACCTATTAATATGTTGGGCCTGCATTACTCATGAGGAGCTTTAGTTTCATTTTCATGCTTTAAGGCAAGCTCTATAGAGTCATATGTTACCCTGTCAATGTGTTGGGCCTGCATTCAACATGAGGAGCTTTAGTTTCATTTTCATGCTTTAATGCATGCTCTATAGAGTCATATGTTAACCTGTCAATGTGTTGGGCCTGCATTCCCCATGAGGAGCTTTAGTTTCATTTTCATGCTTTAATGCATGCTCTATAGAGTCATATGTTAACCTGTCAATGTGTTGGGCCTGCATTCAACATGAGGAGCTTTAGTTTCATTTTCAAGCTTTAATGCATGCTCTATAGAGTCATATGTTAACCTGTCAATATGTTGGGCCTGCATTCAACATGAGGAGCTTTAGTTTTATTTTCAAGCTTTAATGCATCCTCTATAGAGTCATATGTTAACCTGTCAATGTGTTGGGCCTGCATTCCCCATGAGGAGTTTTAGTTTCATTTTGATGCTCTAATGCATGCTCTATAGAGACATATGTTAACCTGTCAATGTGTTGGCCCTGCATTCCCCATGAGGAGCTTTAGTTTCGTTTTCAAGCTTTAATGCATGCTCTATAGAGTCGTATGTTAACCTGTCAATGTGTTGGGCCTGCATTCCTCATGAGGAGCTTAAGTTTCATTTTCATGCTTTAATGCATGCTCTATAGAGTCATATGTTAACCTGTCAATGTGTTGGGTCTGCATTCCTCACGAGGAGCTTTAGTTTCATTTTCATGCTTTCATGCATGCTCTATAGAGTCATATGTTAACCTGTCAATGTGTTGGGCCTGCATTCCTCATGAGGAGCTTTAGTTTCAATTTCATGCTTTAATGCATGCTCTATAGAGTCATATGTTAACCTGTCAATGCGTCGGGCCTGCATTCCTCATGAGGAGCTTTAGTTTCATTTTCATGCTTTAATGCATGCTCTATAGAGTCATATGTTAACCTGTTAATATGTTGGGCCTGCATTACTCATAAAGGGGCTTTAGTTTCATTTTCATGCTTTAAGGCACGCTCTATAGAGTCATATGTTAACCTGTCAATGTGTTGGGCCTGCATTCCTCATGAGGAGCTTTAGTTTCATTTTCATGCTTTAATGCATGCTCTATAGAGTCATATGTTAACCTGTCAATGTGTTGGGCCTGCATTCCCCATTAGGAGCTTTAGTTTCATTTTCATGCTTCAATGCATGCTCTATAGAGTCATATGTTAACCTGTAAATGTGTTGGGCCTGCATTCAACATGAGGAGCTTTAGTTTCATTTTCAAGCTTTAATGCATGCTCTATAGAGTCATATGTTAACCTGTCAATGTGTTGGGCCTGCATTCCCCATGAGGAGCTTTAGTTTCATTTTCGTCCTTTAATGCATGCTCTATAGAGTCATATGTTACCCTGTCATTGTGTTGGGCCTGCATTCCTCATGAGGAGCTTTAGTTTCATTTTCATGCTTTAATGCATGCTCTATAGAGTCATATGTTAACCTGTCAAAGTGTTGGGCCTGCATTCCTCATGAGGAGCTTTAGTTTCATTTTCATGCTTTAATGCATGCTCTATAGAGTCATATGTTAACCTGTCAATGCGTCGGGCCTGCATTCCTCATGAGGAGCTTTAGTTTCATTTTCATGCTTTAATGCATGCTCTATAGAGTCATATGTTAACCTATTAATATGTTGGGCCTGCATTACTCATGAGGAGCTTTAGTTTCATTTTCATGCTTTAAGGCAAGCTCTATAGAGTCATATGTTACCCTGTCATTGTGTTGGGCCTGCATTCAACATGAGGAGCTTTAGTTTCATTTTCATGCTTTAATGCATGCTCTATAGAGTCATATGTTAACCTGTCAATGTGTTGGGCCTGCATTCCCCATGAGGAGCTTTAGTTTCATTTTCATGCTTTAATGCATGCTCTATAGAGTCATATGTTAACCTGTCAATGTGTTGGGCCTGCATTCAACATGAGGAGCTTTAGTTTCATTTTCAAGCTTTAATGCATGCTCTATAGAGTCATATGTTAACCTGTCAATATGTTGGGCCTGCATTCAACATGAGGAGCTTTAGTTTTATTTTCAAGCTTTAATGCATCCTCTATAGAGTCATATGTTAACCTGTCAATGTGTTGGGCCTGCATTCCCCATGAGGAGTTTTAGTTTCATTTTGATGCTCTAATGCATGCTCTATAGAGACATATGTTAACCTGTCAATGTGTTGGGCCTGCATTCCCCATGAGGAGCTTTAGTTTCGTTTTCAAGCTTTAATGCATGCTCTATAGAGTCGTATGTTAACCTGTCAATGTGTTGGGCCTGCATTCCTCATGAGGAGCTTTAGTTTCATTTTCATGCTTTAATGCATGCTCTATAGAGTCATATGTTAACCTGTCAATGTGTTGGGTCTGCATTCCTCACGAGGAGCTTTAGTTTCATTTTCATGCTTTCATGCATGCTCTATAGAGTCATATGTTAACCTGTCAATGTGTTGGGCCTGCATTCCTCATGAGGAGCTTTAGTTTCAATTTCATGCTTTAATGCATGCTCTATAGAGTCATATGTTAACCTGTCAATGCGTCGGGCCTGCATTCCTCATGAGGAGCTTTAGTTTCATTTTCATGCTTTAATGCATGCTCTATAGAGTCATATGTTAACCTGTTAATATGTTGGGCCTGCATTACTCATAAAGGGGCTTTAGTTTCATTTTCATGCTTTAAGGCACGCTCTATAGAGTCATATGTTAACCTGTCAATGTGTTGGGCCTGCATTCCTCATGAGGAGCTTTAGTTTCATTTTCATGCTTTAATGCATGCTCTATAGAGTCATATGTTAACCTGTCAATGTGTTGGGCCTGCATTCCCCATGAGGAGCTTTAGTTTCATTTTCATGCTTCAATGCATGCTCTATAGAGTCATATGTTAACCTGTAAATGTGTTGGGCCTGCATTCAACATGAGGAGCTTTAGTTTCATTTTCAAGCTTTAATGCATGCTCTATAGAGTCATATGTTAACCTGTCAATGTGTTGGGCCTGCATTCCCCATGAGGAGCTTTAGTTTCATTTTCATGCTTTAATGCATGCTCTATAGAGTCATATGTTAACCTGAAAATGTGTTGGGCCTGCATTTTCCATGAGGAGCTTTAGTTTCATTTTCATGCTTTAATGCATGCTCTATAGAGTCATATGTTACCCTGTCATTGTGTTGGGCCTGCATTCCTCATGAGGAGCTTTAGTTTCATTTTCATGCTTTAATGCATGCTCTATAGAGTCATATGTTAACCTGTCAATGTGTTGGGCTCGCATTCCTCATGAGGAGCTTTAGTTTCATTTTCATGCTTGAATGCATGCTCTATAGAGTCATATGTTAACCTGTCAAAGTGTTGGGCCTGCATTCCTCATGAGGAGCTTTAGTTTCATTTTCATGCTTTAATGCATGCTCTATAGAGTCATATGTTAACCTGTCAATGTGTTGGGCCTGCATTCCCCATGAGGGGCTTTAGTTTCATTGTCATGCTTTAATGTATGCTCTATAGAGTCATATATTACCTGTCAATGTGTTGGGCCTGCATTCCTCATGATGAGCTTTAGTTTCATTTTCATGCTTTAATGCATGCTCTATAGAGTCATATGTTAACCTGTCAATGTGTTGGGCCTGCATCCCTCATGAGGAGCTTTGGTTTCATTTTCATGCTTTAATGCATGCTCTATAGTGTCATATGTTAACCTGTCAGTGTGTTGGGCCTGCATTCCTCATAAGGAGCTTTAATTTCATTTTCGTGCTTCAATGCATGCTCTATAGAGTCATATGTTAACCTGTCAATGTTTTGGGCCAGCATTCCCCATGAGGAGCTTTAGATTCATTTTCATGCTTTAATGTATGCTCTATAGAGTCATATGTTAACCTGTCAATGTGTTGGGCCTGCATTCCTCATGAGGAGCTTTAGTTTCATTTTCATGCTTGAATGCATGCTCTGTAGAGTCATATGTTAACCTGTCAAAGTGTTGGGCCTGCATTCCTCATGAGGAGCTTTAGTTTCATTTTCATGCTTTAATGCATGCTCTATAGAGTCATATGTTAACCTGTCAATGTGTTGGGCCTGAATTCCCCATGAGGGGCTTTAGTTTCATTTTCATGCTTTAATGCATGCTCTATAGAGTCATATGTTAACCTGTCAATGTGTTGGGCCTGAATTCCTCATGAGGAGCTTTAGTTTCAATTTCATGCTTTAATGCATGCTCTATAGAGTTATATGTTATCCTGCAAATGTGTTGGGCCTGCTTTCCTCTTGAGGAGCTTTAGTTTCATTTTCATGCTTTAATGCATGCTCTATAGAGTCATATGTTACCCTGTCAAAGTGTTGGGCCTGCATTCCTCATGAGGAGCTTTAGTTTCATTTTCATGCTTTAATGCATGCTCTATAGAGTCATATATTAACCTGTCAATGTGTTGGGCCTGCATTCCCCATCACGAGCTTTAGTTTCATTTTCATGCTTTAATGCATGCTCTATAGAGTCATATGTTAAGCTGTCAATGTATTGGGCCTGGATTCCCCATGAGGAGTTTTAGTTTCATTTTCATGCTTTAATGCATGCTCTATAGAGTAATATGTTAACCTGTCAATGTGTTTGGCCCGCATTCCCCATGAGGAGCTTTAGTTTCATTTTCAAGCTTTAATGCATGCTCTATAGAGTCATATGTTAACCTGTCAATATGTTGGGCCTGCATTCAACATGAGGAGCTTTAGTTTCATTTTCAAGCTTTAATGCATCCTCTATAGAGTCATATGTTAACCTGTCAATGTGTTGGGCCTGCATTCCCCATGAGGAGTTTTAGTTTCATTTTGAAGCTCTAATGCATGCTCTATAGAGACATATGTTAACCTGAAAATGTGTTGGGCCTGCATTCCCCATGAGGAGCTTTAGTTTCATTTTCATGCTTTAATGCATGCTCTATAGAGTCATATGTTACCCTGTCATTGTGTTGGAACTGCATTCCTCATGAGGAGCTTTAGTTGCATTTTCATGCTTTAATGCATGCTCTATAGAGTCATATGTTAACCTGTCAATGTGATGGGCCTGCATTCCTCACGAGGAGCTTTAGTTTCATTTTCATGCTCTAATGCATGCTCTATAGAGTCATATGCTAACCTGTCAATGTGTTGGGCCTGCATTCCCCATGAGGAGCTTTAGTTTCATTTTAATGTTTAATGCATGCTCTATAGAGTCATATGTTAACCTGTCAATGTGTTGGGACTGCATTCCCCACGAGGAGCTTTAGTTCCATTCTCATGTTTTAATGCATGCTCTATAGAGTCATATGTTAACCTGTCAATGTGTTGGGCCTGCATTCCCCATGAGGAGCTTTAGTTTCATTTTCATGCTTTCATGCATGCTCTATAGAGTCATATGTTAACCTGTCAATGTTTGGGCCAGCATTCCCCATGAGGAGCTTTAGATTCATTTTCATGCTTTAATGCATGCTCTATAGAGTCATATGATAACCTGTCAATGTGTTGGGCCTGCATTCCCCATGAGGAGCTTTAGTTTCATTTTCATGCTCTAATGCATGCTCTTTAGAGTCATATTTAACCTGTCAGTGTGTTGGGCCTGCATTCCCCATGAGGAGCTTTAGTTTCATTTTCATGCTCTAATGCATGTTCCATAGAGTCATATGTTAACCTGTCAGTGTATTGGTCGTGCATTCCCCATGAGGAGCTTTAGTTTCATTTTCATGCTCTAATGCATGCTCTATAGAGTCATATGTTAACCCGTCAATGTGTTGGGCCTGCATTCCCCATGAGGAGCTTTAGTTTCATTTTCATGCTCTAATGCATGCTCTATAGAGTCATATGTTAACCTGTCAATGTGTTGGGCCTGCATTCCCCATGTTGAGCTTTAGTTTCATTTTCAAGCTTTAATGCATGCTCTATAGAGTCACATGTTAACCTGTCAATGTGTTGGGCATGCATTCCCCATCACGAAATTTAGTTTCATTTTCATGCTTTAATGCATGCTCTATAGAGTCATATGTTAAGCTGTCAATGTGTTGGGCCTGGATTCCCCATGAGGAGTTTTAGTTTCATTTTCATGCTTTAATGCATGCTCTATAGAGTAATATGTTAACCTGTCAATGTGTTTGGCCCGCATTCCCCATGAGGAGCTTTAGTTTCATTTTCAAGCTTTAATGCATGCTCTATAGAGTCATATGTTAACCTGTCAATATGTTGGGCCTGCATTCAACTTGAGGAGCTTTAGTTTTATTTTCAAGCTTTAATGCATCCTCTATAGAGTCATATGTTAACCTGTCAATGTGTTGGGCCTGCATTCCCCATGAGGAGTTTTAGTTTCATTTTGATGCTCTAATGCATGCTCTATAGAGACATATGTTAACCTGTCAATGTGTTGGGCCTGCATTCCCCATGAGGAGCTTTAGTTTCGTTTTCAATCTTTAATGCATGCTCTATAGAGTCGTATGTTAACCTGTCAATGTGTTGGGCCTGTATTCCTCATGAGGAGCTTTAGTTTCATTTTCATGCTTTAATTAATGCTCTATAGAGTCATATGTTAACCTGTCAATGTGTTGGGTCTGCATTCCTCACGAGGAGCTTTAGTTTCATTTTCATGCTTTCATGCATGCTCTATAGAGTCATATGTTAACCTGTCAATGTGTTGGGCCTGCATTCCTCATGAGGAGCTTTAGTTTCAATTTCATGCTTTAATGCATGCTCAATAGAGTCATATGTTAACCTGTCAATGCGTCGGTCCTGCATTCCTCAAGAGGAGCATTAGTTTCATTTTCATGCTTTAATGCATGCTCTATAGAGTCATATGTTAACCTGTTAATATGTTGGGCCTGCATTACTCATGAGGAGCTTTAGTTTCATTTTCATGCTTTAAGGCACGCTCTATAGAGTCATATGTTAACCTGTCAATGTGTTGGGCCTTCATTCCTCATGAGGAGCTTTAGTTTCATTTTCATGCTTTAATGCATGCTCTATAGAGTCATATGTTAACCTGTCAATGTGTTGGGCCTGCATTCCCCATGAGGAGCTTTAGTTTCATTTCATGCTTTAATGCATGCTCTATAGGGCCATATGTTAACCTGTCAATGTGTTGGGCCTGCATTCAACATGAGGAGCTTTAGTTTCATTTTCAAGCTTTAATGCATGCTCTATAGAGTCATATGTTAACCTGTCAATGTGTTGGGCCTGCATTCCCCATGAGGAGCTTTAGTTTCATTTTCATGCTTTAATGCATGCTCTATAGTGTCATATGTTAACCTGAAAATGTGTTGGGCCTGCATTCCCCATGAGGAGCTTTAGTTTCATTTTTATGCTTTAATGCATGCTCTATAGAGTCATATGTTACCCTGTCATTGTGTTGGGCCTGCATTCCTCATGAGGAGCTTTAGTTTCATTTTCATGCTTTAATGCATTCTCTATAGAGTCATATGTTAACCTGTCAATGTGTTGGGCTCGCATTCCTCATGAGGAGCTTTAGTTTCATTTTCATGCTTGAATGCATGCTCTATAGAGTCATATGTTAACCTGTCAAAGTGTTGGGCCTGCATTCCTCATGAGGAGCTTTAGTTTCATTTTCATGCTTTAATGCATGCTCTATAGAGTCATATGTTAACCTGTCAATGTGTTGGGCCTGCATTCCCCATGAGGGGCTTTAGTTTCATTTTCATGCTTTAATGTATGCTCTATAGAGTCATATATTAACCTGTCAATGTGTTGTTCCTGCAGTCCTCATGATGAGCTTAAGTTTCATTTTCATGCTTTAATGCATGCTCTATAGAGTCATATGTTAACCTGTCAATGTGTTGGGCCTGCATCCCTCATGAGGAGCTTTGGTTTCATTTTCATGCTTTAATGCATGCTCTATAGTGTCATATGTTAGCCTGTCAATGTGTTGGGCCTGCATTCCTCATAAGGAGCTTTAATTTCATTTTCGTGCTTCAATGCATGCTCTATAGAGTCATATGTTAACCTGTAAATGTTTTGGGCCTGCATTCATCATGAGGAGCTTTAGTTTCATTTTCATGCTTTAATGCATGCTCTATAGAGTCATATGTTAACCTGTCAATGTGTTGGGCCTGTATTCCTCATGTGGAGCTTTAGTTTCATTTTTATGCTTTAATGCATGCTCTATAGAGTCATATGTTAACCTGTCAATGTGTTGGGCCTGCATTCCTCATGAGGAGCTTTACGTCCATTTTCACGCTTTAATGCATGCTCTATAGAGTCATATGTTAACCTGTCAATGTGTTGGGCCTGCATTCCTCATGAGGAGCTTTAGTTTCATTTTCATGCTTTAATGCATGCTCTATAGAGTCATATGCTAACCTGTCGATGTGTTGGGCCTGCATTCCCCATGAGGAGCTTTAGTTTCATTTTCATGCTTTAATGCTTGCTCTATAGAGTCATATGTTAACCTGTCAATGTGTTGGGCCTGCATTCCCCACGAGGAGCTTTAGTTTCATTCTCATGCTCTAATGCATGCTCTATAGAGTCATATGTTAACCTGTCAATGTGTTGGGCCTGCATTCCCCATGAGGAGCTTTAGTTTCATTTTCATGCTTTAATGCATGCTCTATAGAGTCATATGTTAACCTGTCAGTGTTTTTTGCCAGCATTCCCCATGAGGAGCTTTAGATTCATTTTCATGCTTTAATGTATGCTCTATAGAGTCATATGTTAACCTGTCAATGTGTTGGGCCTGCATTCCTCATGAGGAGTTTTAGTTTCATTTTCATGCTTGAATGCATGCTCTATAGAGTCATATGTTAACCTGTCAAAGTGTTGGGCCTGCATTCAACATGAGGAGCTTTAGTTTCATTTTCATGCTTTAATGCATGCTCTATAGAGTCATATGTTAACCTGTCAATGTGTTGGGTCTGCATTCCCCATGAGGGGCTTTAGTTTCATTTTCATGCTTTAATGCATGCTCTATAGAATCATATGTTAACCTGTCAATGTGTTGGGCCTGTATTCCTCATGTGGAGCTTTAGTTTCATTTTCATGCTTTAATGCATGCTCTATAGAGTCATATGTTAACCTGTCAATGTGTTGGGCCTGCATTCCTCATGAGGAGCTTTAGTTTCATTTTCATGCTTTAATGCATGCTCTATAGAGTCATATGTTAACCTGTCAATGTGTTGGGCCTGCATTCCTCATGAGGAGCTTTAGTTTCATTTTCATGCTTTAATGCATGCTCTATAGAGTCATATGCTAACCTTTCGATGTGTTGGGCCTGCATTCCCCATGAGGAGCTTTAGTTTCATTTTCATGCTTTAATGCATGCTCTATAGAGTCATATGTTAACCTGTCAATGTGTTGGGCCTGCATTCCCCACGAGGAGCTTTAGTTTCATTCTCATGCTTTAATGCATGCTCTATAGAGTCATATGTTAACCTGTCAATGTGTTGGGCCTGCATTCCCCATGAGGAGCTTTAGTTTCATTTTCATGCTTTAATGCATGCTCTATAGAGTCATATGCTAACCTGTCGATGTGTTGGGCCTGCATTCCCCATGAGGAGCTTTAGTTTCATTTTCATGCTTTAATGCTTGCTCTATAGAGTCATATGTTAACCTGTCAATGTGTTGGGCCTGCATTCCCCACGAGGAGCTTTAGTTTCATTCTCATGCTCTAATGCATGCTCTATAGAGTCATATGTTAACCTGTCAATGTGTTGGGCCTGCATTCCCCATGAGGAGCTTTAGTTTCATTTTCATGCTTTAATGCATGCTCTATAGAGTCATATGTTAACCTGTCAGTGTTTTTTGCCAGCATTCCCCATGAGGAGCTTTAGATTCATTTTCATGCTTTAATGTATGCTCTATAGAGTCATATGTTAACCTGTCAATGTGTTGGGCCTGCATTCCTCATGAGGAGTTTTAGTTTCATTTTCATGCTTGAATGCATGCTCTATAGAGTCATATGTTAACCTGTCAAAGTGTTGGGCCTGCATTCCTCATGAGGAGCTTTAGTTTCATTTTCATGCTTTAATGCATGCTCTATAGAGTCATATGTTAACCTGTCAATGTGTTGGGTCTGCATTCCCCATGAGGGGCTTTAGTTTCATTTTCATGCTTTAATGCATGCTCTATAGAGTCATATGTTAACCTGTCAATGTGTTGGGCCTGTATTCCTCATGTGGAGCTTTAGTTTCATTTTCATGCTTTAATGCATGCTCTATAGAGTCATATGTTAACCTGTCAATGTGTTGGGCCTGCATTCCTCATGAGGAGCTTTAGTTTCATTTTCATGCTTTAATGCATGCTCTATAGAGTCATATGTTAACCTGTCAATGTGTTGGGCCTGCATTCCTCATGAGGAGCTTTAGTTTCATTTTCATGCTTTAATGCATGCTCTATAGAGTCATATGCTAACCTTTCGATGTGTTGGGCCTGCATTCCCCATGAGGAGCTTTAGTTTCATTTTCATGCTTTAATGCATGCTCTATAGAGTCATATGTTAACCTGTCAATGTGTTGGGCCTGCATTCCCCACGAGGAGCTTTAGTTTCATTCTCATGCTTTAATGCATGCTCTATAGAGTCATATGTTAACCTGTCAATGTGTTGGGCCTGCATTCCCCATGAGGAGCTTTAGTTTCATTTTCATGCTTTAATGCATGCTCTATAGAGTCATATGTTAACCTGTCAGTGTTTTGGGCCAGCATTCCCGATGAGGAGCTTTAGATTCATTTTCATGCTTTAATGTATGCTCTATAGAGTCATATGTTAACCTGTCAATGTGTTGGGCCTGCATTCCTCATGAGGAGCTTTAGTTTCATTTTCATGCTTGAATGCATGCTCTATAGAGTCATATGTTAACCTGTCAAAGTGTTGGGCCTGCATTCCTCATGAGGAGCTTTAGTTTCATTTTCATGCTTTAATGCATGCTCTATAGAGTCATATGTTAACCTGTCAATGTGTTGGGTCTGCATTCCCCATGAGGGGCTTTAGTTTCATTTTCATGCTTTAATGCATGCTCTATAGAGTCATATGTTAACCTGTCAATGTGTTGGGCCTGAATTCCTCTTGAGGAGCTTTAGTTTCAATTTCATGCTTTAATGCATGCTCTATAGAGTTATATGTTATCCTGCAAATGTGTTGGGCCTGCTTTCCTCTTGAGGAGCTTTAGTTTCATTTTCATGCTTTAATGCATGCTCTATAGAGTCATATGTTACCCTGTCAATGTGTTGGGCCTGCATTCCTCATGAGGAGCTTTAGTTTCATTTTCATGCTTTAATGCATGCTCTATAGAGTCATATATTAACCTGTCAATGTGTTGGGCCTGCATTCCCCATCACGAGCTTTAGTTTCATTTTCATGCTTTAATGCATGCTCTATAGAGTCATATGTTAAGCTGTCAATGTGTTGGGCCTGGATTCCCCATGAGGAGTTTTAGTTTCATTTTCATGCTTTAATGCATGCTCTAATGAGTAATATGTTAACCTGTCAATGTGTTTGGCCCGCATTCCCCATGAGGAGCTTTAGTTTCATTTTCAAGCTTTAATGCATGCTCTATAGAGTCATATGTTAACCTGTCAATATGTTTGGCCTGCATTCAACATGAGGAGCTTTAGTTACATTTTCAAGCTTTAATGCATCCTCTATAGAGTCATATGTTAACCTGTCAATGTGTTGGGCCTGCATTCCCCACGAGGAGTTTTAGTTTCATTTTGAAGCTCTAATGCATGCTCTATAGAGACATATGTTAACCTGTCAATGTGTTGGGCCTGCATTCCCCATGAGGAGCTTTAGTTTCGTTTTCAAGCTTTAATGCATGCTCTATAGAGTCATATGTTATCCTGTCAATGTGTTGGGCCTGCATTCCTCATGAGGAGCTTTAGTTTCATTTTCATGCTTTAATGCATGCTCTATAGAGTCATATGTTAACCTGTCAATGTGTTGGGTCTGCATTCCTCACGAGGAGCTTTAGTTTCATTTTCATGCCTTAATGCATGCTCTATAGAGTCATATGTTAACCTGTCAATGTGTTGGGCCTGCATTCCTCATGAGGAGCTTTAGTTTCAATTTCATGCTTTAATGCATGCTCTATAGAGTCATATGTTAACCTGTCAATGCGTCGGGCCTGCATTCCTCATGAGGAGCTTTAGTTTCATTTTCATGCTTTAATGCATGCTCTATAGAGTCATATGTTAACCTGTTAATATGTTGGGCCTGCATTACTCATGAGGAGCTTTAGTTTCATTTTCATGCTTTAAGGCACGCTCTATAGAGTCATATGTTAACCTGTCAATGTGTTGGGCCTGCATTCCTCATGAGGAGCTTTAGTTTCATTTTCATGCTTTAATGCATGCTCTATAGAGTCATATGTTAACCTGTCAATGTGTTGGGCCTGCATTCCCCATGAGGAGCTTTAGTTTCATTTTCATGCTTTAATGCATGCTCTATAGAGTCATATGTTAACCTGTCAATGTGTTGGGCCTGCATTCAACATGAGGAGCTTTAGTTTCGTTTTCAAGCTTTAATGCATGCTCTATAGAGTCATATGTTAACCTGTCAATGTGTTGGGCCTGCATTCCCCATGAGGAGCTTAAGTTTCATTTTCATGCTTTAATGCATGCTCTATAGAGTCATATGTTAACCTGAAAATGTGTTGGGCCTGCATTCCCCATGAGGAGCTTTAGTTTAATTTTCATGCTTTAATGCATGCTCTATAGAGTCATATGTTACCCTGTCATTGTGTTGGGCCTGCATTCCTCATGAGGAGCTTTAGTTTCATTTTCATGCTTTAATGCATGCTCTATAGAGTCATATGTTAACCTGTCAATGTGTTGGGCTCGCATTCCTCATAAGGAGCTTTAGTTTCATTTTCATGCTTGAATGCATGCTCTATAGAGTCATATGTTAACCTGTCAAAGTGTTGGGCCTGCATTAAACATGAGGAGCTTTAGTTTCATTTTCATGCTTTAATGCATGCTCTATAGAGTCATATGTTAACCTGTCAATGTGTTGGGCCTGCATTCCCCATGAGGGGCTTTAGTTTCATTTTCATGCTTTAATGTATGCTCTATAGAGTCATATGTTAACCCGTCAATGTGTTGGGCCTGCATCCCTCATGAGGAGCTTTGGTTTCATTTTCATGCTTTAATGCATGCTCTATAGAGTCATATGTTAACCTGTCAATGTGTTGGGCCTGCATCCCTCATGAGGAGCTTTGGTTTCATTTTCATGCTTTAATGCATGCTCTATAGTGTCATATGTTAACCTGTCAATGTGTTGGGCCTGCATTCCTCATAAGGAGCTTTAGTTTCATTTTCGTGCGTCAATGCATGCTCTATAGAGTCATATGTTAACCTGTCAATGTTTTGGGCCTGCATTCATCATGAGGAGCTTTAGTTTCATTTTCATGCTTTAATGAATGCTCTATAGAGTCATATGTTAACCTGTCAATGTGTTGGGCCTGCATTCAACATGAGGAGCTTTAGTTTCATTTTCAAGCTTTAATGCATGCTCTATAGAGTCATATGTTAACCTGTCAATGTGTTGGGCCTGCATTCCCCATGAGGAGCTTTAGTTTCATTTTCATGCATTAATGCATGCTCTATAGAGTCATATGTTAACCTGAAAATGTGTTGGGCCTGCATTCCCCATGAGGAGCTTTAGTTTCATTTTCATGCTTTAATGCATGCTCTATAGAGTCATATGTTACCCTGTCATTGTGTTGGGCCTGCATTCCTCATGAGGAGCTTTAGTTTCATTTTCATGCTTTAATGCATGCTCTATTGAGTCATATGTTAACCTGTCAATGTGTTGGGCTCGCATTCCTCATGAGGAGCTTTAGTTTGATTTTCATGCTTGAATGCATGCTCTATAGAGTCATATGTTAACCTGTCAAAGTGTTGGGCCTGCATTCCTCATGAGGAGCTTTAGTTTCATTTTCATGCTTTAATGCATGCTCTATAGAGTCATATGTTAACCTGTCAATGTGTTGGGCCTGCATTCCCCATGAGGGGCTTTAGTTTCATTTTCATGCTTTAATGTATGCTCTATAGAGTCATATATTAACCTGTCAATGTGTTGTTCCTGCATTCCTCATGATGAGCTTTAGTTTCATTTTCATGCTTTAATGCATGCTCTATAGAGTCATATGTTAACCTGTCAATGTGTTGGGCCTGCATCCCTCATGAGGAGCTTTGGTTTCATTTTCATGCTTTAATGCATGCTCTATAGTGTCATATGTTAACCTGTCAATGTGTTGGGCCTGCATTCCTCATAAGGAGCTTTAATTTCATTTTCGTGCTTCAATGCATGCTCTATAGAGTCATATGTTAACCTGTCAACGTTTTGGGCCTGCATTCATCATGTGGAGCTTTAGTTTCATTTTCATGCTTTAATGCATGCTCTATAGAGTCATATGTTAACCTGTCAATGTGTTGGGCCTGTATTCCTCATGTGGAGCTTTAGTTTCATTTTCATGCTTTAATGCATGCTCTATAGAGTCATATGTTAACCTGTCAATGTGTTGGGCCTGCATTCCTCATGAGGAGCTTTAGCTTCATTTTCATGCTTTAATGCATGCTCTATAGAGTCATATGTTAACCTGTCAATGTGTTGGGCCTGCATTCCTCATGAGGAGCTTTAGTTTCATTTTCATGCTTTAATGCATGCTCTATAGAGTCATATGCTAACCTGTCGATGTGTTGGGCCTGCATTCCCCATGAGGAGCTTTAGTTTCATTTTCATGCTTTAATGCATGCTCTATAGAGTCATATGTTAACCTGTCAATGTGTTGGGCCTGCATTCCCCATGAGGAGCTTTAGTTTCATTCTCATGCTTTAATGCATGCTCTATAGAGTCATATGTTAACCTGTCAATGTGTTGGGCCTGCATTCCCCATGAGGAGCTTTAGTTTCATTTTCATGCTTTAATGCATGCTCTATAGAGTCATATGTTAACCTGTCAGTGTTTTGGGCCAGCATTCCCCATGAGGAGCTTTAGATTCATTTTCATGCTTTAATGTATGCTCTATAGAATCATATGTTAACCTGTCAATGTGTTGGGCCTGCATTCCTCATGAGGAGCTTTAGTTTCATTTTCATGCTTGAATGCATGCTCTATAGAGTCATATGTTAACCTGTCAAAGTGTTGGGCCTGCATTCCTCATGAGGAGCTTTAGTTTCATTTTCATGCTTTAATGCATGCTCTATAGAGTCATATGTCAACCTGTCAATGTGTTGGGCCTGCATTCCCCATGAGGGGCTTTAGTTTCATTTTCATGCTTTAATGCATGCTCTATAGAGTCATATGTTAACCTGTCAATGTGTTGGGCCTGAATTCCTCATGAGGAGCTTTAGTTTCAATTTCATGCTTTAATGCATGCTCTATAGAGTTATATGTTATCCTGCAAATGTGTTGGGCCTGCTTTCCTCTTGAGGAGCTTTAGTTTCATTTTCATGCTTTAATGCATGCTCTATAGAGCCATATGTTACCCTGTCAATGTGTTGGGCCTGCATTCCCCATCACGAGCTTTAGTTTCATTTTCATGCTTTAATGCATGCTCTATAGAGTCATATGTTAAGCTGTCAATGTGTTGGGCCTGGATTCCCCATGAGGAGTTTTAGTTTCATTTTCATGCTTTAATGCATGCTCTATAGAGTAATATGTTAACCTGTCAATGTGTTTGGCCCGCATTCCCCATGAGGAGCTTTAGTTTCATTTTCAAGCTTTAAAGCATGATCTATAGAGTCATATGTTAACCTGTCAATATGTTGGGCCTGCATTCAACATGAGGAGCCTTAGTTTCATTTTCAAGCTTTAATGCATGCTCTATAGAGTCATATGTTAACCTGTCAATGTGTTGGGCCTGCATTCCCCATGAGGAGTTTTAGTTTCATTTTGAAGCTCTAATGCATGCTCTATAGAGACATATGTTAACCTGTCAATGTGTTGGGCCTGCATTCCCCATGAGGAGCTTTAGTTTCGTTTTCAAGCTTTAATGCATGCTCTATAGAGTCATATGTTAACCTGTCAATGTGTTGGGAATGCATTCCTCATGCGGAGCTTTAGTTTCATTTTCATGCTTTAATGCATGCTCTATAGAGTCATATGTTAACCTGTCAATGTGTTGGGTCTGCATTCCTCACGAGGAGCTTTAGTTTCATTTTCATGCTTTAATGCATGCTCTATAGAGTCATATGTTAACCTGTCAATGTGTTGGGCCTGCATTCCTCATGAGGAGCTTTAGTTTCAATTTCATGCTTTAATGCATGCTCTATAGAGTCATATGTTAACCTGTCAATGCGTCGGGCCTGCATTCCTCATGAGGAGCTTTAGTTTCATTTTCATGCTTTAATGCATGCTCTATAGAGTCATATGTTAACCTGTTAATATGTTGGGCCTGCATTACTCATGAGGAGCTTTAGTTTCATTTTCATGATTTAAGGCACGCTCTATAGAGTCATATGTTAACCTGTCAATGTGTTGGGCCTGCATTCCTCATGAGGAGCTTTAGTTTCATTTTCATGCTTTAATGCATGCTCTATAGAGTCATATGTTAACCTGTCAATGTGTTGGGCCTGCATTCCCCATGAGGAGCTTTAGTTTCATTTTCATGCTTTAATGCATGCTCTATAGAGTCATATGTTAACCTGTCAATGTGTTGGGCCTGCATTCAACATGAGGAGCTTTAGTTTCATTTTCAAGCTTTAATGCATGCTCTATAGAGTCATATGTTAACCTGTCAATGTGTTGGGCCTGCATTCCCCATGAGGAGCTTTAGTTTCATTTTCATGCTTTAATGCATGCTCTATAGGGTCATATGTTAACCTGAAAATGTGTTGGGCCTGCATTCCCCATGAGGAGCTTTAGTTTCATTTTCATGCTTAAATGCATGCTCTATAGAGTCATATGTTAACCTGTCATTGTGTTGGGCCTGCATTCCTCATGAGGAGCTTTAGTTTCATTTTCATGCTTTAATGCATGCTCTATAGAGTCATATGTTAACCTGTCAATGTGTTGGGCTCGCATTCCTCATGAGGAGCTTTAGTTTCATTTTCATGCTTGAATGCATGCTCTATAGAGTCATATGTTAACCTGTCAAAGTGTTGGGCCTGCATTCCTCATGAGGAGCTTTAGTTTCATTTTCATGCTTTAATGCATGCTCTATAGAGTCATATGTTAACCTGTCAATGTGTTGGGCCTGCATTTCCCATGAGGGGCTTTAGTTTCATTTTCATGCTCTAATGCATGCTCTATAGAGTCATATGTTAACCCGTCAATGTGTTGGGCCTGCATTCCTCATGATGAGCTTTAGTTTCATTTTCATGCTTTAATGCATGCTCTATAGAGTCATATGTTAACCTGTCAATGTGTTGGGCCTGCATCCCTCATGAGGAGCTTTGGTTTCATTTTCATGCTTTAATGCATGCTCTATAGAGTCATATGTTAACCTGTCAATGTGTTGGGTCTGCATTCCCCACGAGGAGCTTTAGTTTCATTCTCATGCTTTAATGCATGCTCCATAGAGTCATATGTTAACCTGTCAATGTGTTGGGCCTGCATTCCCCATGAGGAGCTTTAGTTTCATTTTCATGCTTTAATGCATGCTCTATAGAGTCATATGTTAACCTGTCAATGTTTTGGGCCAGCATTCCCCATGAGGAGCTTTAGCTTCATTTTCATGCTTGAATGCATGCTCTATAGAGTCATATGTTAACCTGTCAAAGTGTTGGGCCTGCATTCCTCATGAGGAGCTTTAGTTTCATTTTCATGCTTTAATGCATGCTCTATAGAGTCATATGTTAACCTGTCAATGTGTTGGGCCTGCATTCCCCATGAGGGGCTTTAGTTTCATTTTCATGCTTTAATGCATGCTCTATAGAGTCATATGTTAACCTGTCAATGTGTTGGGCCTGAATTCCTCATGAGGAGCTTCAGTTTCAATTTCATGCTTTAATGCATGCTCTATAGAGTTATATGTTATCCTGCAAATGTGTTGGGCCTGCTTTCCTCTTGAGGAGCTTTAGTTTCATTTTCATGCTTTAATGCATGCTCTATAGAGTCATATGTTAACCTGTCAATGAGTTGGGCCTGCATTCCTCATGAGTAGCTTTAGTATCATATTCATGCTTTAATGCATGCTCTATAAAGACATACGTTAACCTGCCAATGTGTCGGGCCTGGATTCCTCATGAGGGGCTTTAGTTTCATTTTCATGCTTTAATGCATGCTCTATAGAGTCATACGTTAACCTGTCAATGTGTCGGGCCTGCATTCCTCATGAGGAGCTTTACTTTCATTTTCATGCTTTAATGCATGCTCTATAGAGTCATATGTTAACCTGTCAATGTGTCGGGCCTGCATTCCTCATGAGAAGCATTAGTTTCAATTTCATGCTTTAATGCATGCTCTATAGGGTCATATGTTAACCTGTCAATGTGTCGGGCCTGCATTCCTCATGAGGAGCTTTAGTTTCATTTTCATGCTTTAATGCATGCTCTATAGAGTCATATGTCAACCTGTCAATGTGTTGGGCCTGCATTCCCCATGAGGAGCTTTAGTTTCATTTTCATGCTTTAAGGCACGCTCTATAGAGTCATATGATAACCTGTCAATGTGTTGGGCCTGCATTCCCCATGAGGAGCTTTAGTTTCATTTTCATGCTTTAATGCATGCTCTATAGCGTCATATGTTAACCTGTCAATGTGTTGGGCCTGCATTCCCCATGAGGAGCTTTAGTTTCATTTTCATGCTTTAATGCATGCTCTATAGAGTCATATGTTAACGTGTCAATGTGTTGGGCCTGCATACAACATGAGGAGCTTTAGTTTCATTTTCAAGCTTTAATGCATGCTCTATAGAGTCATATGTTACCCTGTCATTGTATTGGGCCTGCATTCCCCATGAGGAGCTTTAGTTTCATTTTCATGCTTTAATGCATGCTCTATAGAGTCATATGTTAACCTGAAAATGTGTTGGGCCTGCATTCCCCATGAGGAGCTTTAGTTTCATTTTCATGCTTTAATGCATGCTCTATAGAGTCATATGTTACCCTGTCATTGTGTTGGGCCTGCATTCCTCGTGAGGAGCTTTAGTTTCATTTTCATGCTTTAATGCATGCTCTATAGAGTCATATGTTAACCTGTCAATGTGTTGGGCCTGCATTCCTCATGAGGAGCTTTAGTTTCATTTTCATGCTTGCATGCATGCTCTATAGAGTCATATGTTAACCTGTCATTGTGTTGGGCCTGCATTCCCCTTGAGGAGCTTTAGTTTCATTTTCATGCTTTAATACATGCTATATAGGGTCATATGTTAACCTGTCAATGTGTTGGGCCTGCATTCCCCATGAGGGGCTTTAGTTTCATTTTCATGCTTTAATCCATGCTCTATAGAGTCATATGTTAACCTGTCAATGTGTTGGGCCTGCATTCCTCATGATGAGCTTTAGTTTCATTTTCATGCTTTAATGCATGCTCTATAGAGTCATATGTTAACCTGTCAATGTGTTGGGCCTGCATCCCTCATGAGGAGCTTTGGTTTCATTTTCATGCTTTAATGCATGCTCTATAGTGTCATACGTTAACCTGTCAATGCGTTGGGCTTGCATTCCACATAAGGAGCTTTAGTTTCATTTTCGTGCTTCAATGCATGCTCTATAGAGTCATATGTTAACCTGTCAATGTTTTGGGCCTGCATTCATCATGAGGAGCTTTAGTTTCATTTTCATGCTTTAATCCATGCTCTATAGAGTCATATGTTAACCTGTCAATATGTTGGGCCAGCATACCTCATGAGGAGTTTTAGTTTCATTTTCATGCTTTAATGCATGCTCTATAGAGTCATATATTAACCTGTCAATGTGTTGGGCCTGCTTCCTCATGAGGAGCTTTAGTTTCATTTTCATGCTTTAATGCATGCTCTATAGAGTCATATGTTAACCTGTCAATGTGTTGGGCCTGCATTCCTCATGAGTAGCTTTAGTATCATTTTCATGCTTTAATGCATGCTCTATAAAGTCATACGTTAACCTGCCAATGTGTCGGGCCTGCATTCCTCATGAGGGACTTTAGTTTCATTTTCATGCTTTAATGCATGCTCTATAGAGTCATACGTTAACCTGTCAATGTGTCGGGCCTGCATTCCTCATGAGGAGCTTTACTTTCATTTTCATGCTTTAATGCATGCTCTATAGAGTCATATGTTAAAATGTCAATGTGTCGGGCCTGCATTCCTCATGAGAAGCATTAGTTTCAACTTCATGCTTTAATGCATGCTCTATAGGGTCATATGTTGACCTGTCAATGTGCCGGGCCTGCATTCCTCATGAGGAGCTTTAGTTTCATTTTCATGCTTTAATGCATGCTCTATAGAGTCATATGTTAACCTGTTAATGTGTTGGCCTGCATTACTCATGAGGAGCTTTAGTTTCATTTTCATGCTTTAAGGCACGCTCTATAGAGTCATATGATAACCTGTCAATGTGTTGGGCCTGCATTCCCCATGAGGAGCTTTAGTTTCATTTTCATGCTTTAATGCATGCTCTATAGAGTCATATGTTAACCTGTCAATGTGTTGGGCCTGCATTCCCCATGAGGAGCTTTAGTTTCATTTTCATGCTTTAATGCATGCTCTATAGAGTCATATGTTAACCTGTCAATGTGTTGGGCCTGCATTCAACATGAGGAGCTTTAGTTTCATTTTCAAGCTTTAATGCATGCTCTATAGAGTCATATGTTAACCTGTCAATGTGTTGGGCCTGCATTCCCCATGAGGAGCTTTAGTTTCATTTTCATGCTTTAATGCATGCTCTATAGAGTCATATGTTAACCTGAAAATGTGTTGGGCCTGCATTCCCCATGAGGAGCTTTAGTTTCATTTTCATGCTTAAATGCATGCTCTATAGAGTCATATGTTAACCTGTCATTGTGTTGGGCCTGCATTCCTCATGAGGAGCTTTAGTTTCATTTTCATGCTTTAATGCATGCTCTATAGAGTCATATGTTAACCTGTCAATGTGTTGGGCTCGCATTCCTCATGAGGAGCTTTAGTTTCATTTTCATGCTTGAATGCATGCTCTATAGAGTCATATGTTAACCTGTCAAAGTGTTGGGCCTGCATTCCTCATGAGGAGCTTTAGTTTCATTTTCATGCTTTAATGCATGCTCTATAGAGTCATATGTTAACCTGTCAATGTGTTGGGCCTGCATTTCCCATGAGGGGCTTTAGTTTCATTTTCATGCTCTAATGCATGCTCTATAGAGTCATATGTTAACCCGTCAATGTGTTGGGCCTGCATTCCTCATGATGAGCTTTAGTTTCATTTTCATGCTTTAATGCATGCTCTATAGAGTCATATGTTAACCTGTCAATGTGTTGGGCCTGCATCCCTCATGAGGAGCTTTGGTTTCATTTTCATGCTTTAATGCATGCTCTATAGAGTCATATGTTAACCTGTCAATGTGTTGGGTCTGCATTCCCCACGAGGAGCTTTAGTTTCATTCTCATGCTTTAATGCATGCTCTATAGAGTCATATGTTAACCTGTCAATGTGTTGGGCCTGCATTCCCCATGAGGAGCTTTAGTTTCATTTTCATGCTTTAATGCATGCTCTATAGAGTCATATGTTAACCTGTCAATGTTTTGGGCCAGCATTCCCCATGAGGAGCTTTAGCTTCATTTTCATGCTTGAATGCATGCTCTATAGAGTCATATGTTAACCTGTCAAAGTGTTGGGCCTGCATTCCTCATGAGGAGCTTTAGTTTCATTTTCATGCTTTAATGCATGCTCTATAGAGTCATATGTTAACCTGTCAATGTGTTGGGCCTGCATTCCCCATGAGGGGCTTTAGTTTCATTTTCATGCTTTAATGCATGCTCTATAGAGTCATACGTTAACCTGTCAATGTGTCGGGCCTGCATTCCTCATGAGGAGCTTTACTTTCATTTTCATGCTTTAATGCATGCTCTATAGAGTCATATGTTAAAATGTCAATGTGTCGGGCCTGCATTCCTCATGAGAAGCATTAGTTTCAACTTCATGCTTTAATGCATGCTCTATAGGGTCATATGTTGACCTGTCAATGTGCCGGGCCTGCATTCCTCATGAGGAGCTTTAGTTTCATTTTCATGCTTTAATGCATGCTCTATAGAGTCATATGTTAACCTGTTAATGTGTTGGCCTGCATTACTCATGAGGAGCTTTAGTTTCATTTTCATGCTTTAAGGCACGCTCTATAGAGTCATATGATAACCTGTCAATGTGTTGGGCCTGCATTCCCATGAGGAGCTTTAGTTTCATTTTCATGCTTTAATGCATGCTCTATAGAGTCATATGTTAACCTGTCAATGTGTTGGGCCTGCATTCCCCATGAGGAGCTTTAGTTTCATTTTCATGCTTTAATGCATGCTCTATAGAGTCATATGTTAACCTGTCAATGTGTTGGGCCTGCATTCAACATGAGGAGCTTTAGTTTCATTTTCAAGCTTTAATGCATGCTCTATAGAGTCATATGTTAACCTGTCAATGTGTTGGGCCTGCATTCCCCATGAGGAGCTTTAGTTTCATTTTCATGCTTTAATGCATGCTCTATAGAGTCATATGTTAACCTGAAAATGTGTTGGGCCTGCATTCCCCATGAGGAGCTTTAGTTTCATTTTCATGCTTAAATGCATGCTCTATAGAGTCATATGTTAACCTGTCATTGTGTTGGGCCTGCATTCCTCATGAGGAGCTTTAGTTTCATTTTCATGCTTTAATGCATGCTCTATAGAGTCATATGTTAACCTGTCAGTGTGTTGGGCTCGCATTCCTCATGAGGAGCTTTAGTTTCATTTTCATGCTTGAATGCATGCTCTATAGAGTCATATGTTAACCTGTCAAAGTGTTGGGCCTGCATTCCTCATGAGGAGCTTTAGTTTCATTTTCATGCTTTAATGCATGCTCTATAGAGTCATATGTTAACCTGTCAATGTGTTGGGCCTGCATTTCCCATGAGGGGCTTTAGTTTCATTTTCATGCTCTAATGCATGCTCTATAGAGTCATATGTTAACCCGTCAATGTGTTGGGCCTGCATTCCTCATGATGAGCTTTAGTTTCATTTTCATGCTTTAATGCATGCTCTATAGAGTCATATGTTAACCTGTCAATGTGTTGGGCCTGCATAATGCATGCTCTATAGAGTCATAATGTTAACACTGTCAATGTGTTGGGTCCTGCATTCCCCACGAGGAGCTTTAGTTTCATTCTCATGCTTTAATGCATGCTCTATAGAGTCATATGTTAACCTGTCAATGTGTTGGGCCTGCATTCCCCATGAGGAGCTTTAGTTTCATTTTCATGCTTTAATGCATGCTCTATAGAGTCAATATGTTTAACCTGTTCAATGTTTTGGGCCAGCATTCCCCAGGAGGAGCTTTAGCTCTCATTTTTCATGCTTGAAATGCATGCTCTATAGAGTCTATATGTTAACCTGTCAAAGTGGTTGGGCCTGCCATTCCTCATGAGGAGCTTTAGTTTCATTTTCATGCTTAATGCATGCTCTATAGAGTCATATGTTAACCTGTCAATGTGTTGGGCCTGCATTCCCCATGAGGGGCTTTAGTTTCATTTTCATGCTTTAATGCATGCTCTATAGAGTCATATGTTAACCTGTCAATGTGTTGGGCCTGAATTCCTCATGAGGAGCTTCAGTTTCAATTTCATGCTTTAATGCATGCTCTATAGAGTTATATGTTATCCTGCAAATGTGTTGGGCCTGCTTTCCTCTTGAGGAACTTTAGTTTTCATTTTCATGCTTTAATGCATGCTCTATAGAGGTCATATGTTACCCTGTCAATGTGTTGGGCCTGCATTCCTCATGAGGAGCTTTAGTTTCATTTTCATGCTTTAATGCATGCTCTATAGAGTCATATGTTAACCTGTCAATGTGTTGGGCCTGCATTCCTCATGAGGAGCTTTAGTTTCATTTTGATGCTTTAATGCATGCTCTATAGAGTCATATGTTAACTTGTCAATGTGTTGGGCCTGCATTCCTCAAGAGGAGCTTTAGTTTCATTTTCATTCTTTAATGCATGCTCTATAGAGTCATGTGTTAACCTGTCAATGTGTTGGGCCTGCATTCCTTATGAGGAGCTTTAGTTTCATTTTCATGCTTTAATGCATGCTCCATAGAGTCGTATATTAACCTGTCAATGTGTTGGGCCTGCATTCCTCATGAGGAGCTTTTAGTTTTCATTTTCAAGCTTCAATGCATGCTCTATAGGGTCATAGGTTAACCATGTCAATATGTTCGGCCAGCATACCTCATGAGGAGCTTTAGTTTCATTTTCCATGCTTTAATGCATGCTCTATAGAGGTCATATGTTAACCTGTCATGTGTTGGGCCTGCTTTCCTCATGAGGAGCTTTAGTTTCATTTTCATGCTTTAATGCATGCTCTATAGAGTCATATGTTAACCTGTCAATGAGTTGGGCCTGCATTCCTCATGAGTAGCTTTAGTATCATATTCATGCTTTAATGCCATGCTCTATAAAGACATACGTTAACCTGCCAATGTGTCGGGCCTGGATTCCTCATGAGGGGCTTTAGTTTCATTTTCATGCTTTAATGCATGCTCTATAGAGTCATACGTTAACCTGTCATGGTGTCGGGCCTGCATTCCTCATGAGGAGCTTTACTTTCATTTTCATGCTTTAATGCATGCTCTATAGAGTCATATGTTAACCTGTCAATGTGTCGGGGCCTGCATTCCTCATGAGAAGCATTAGTTTCAATTTCATGCTTTAATGCATGCTCTATAGGGTCATATGTTAACTCTGTCAATGTGTCGGGCCTGCATTCCTCATGAGGAGCTTTAGTTTCATTTTCATGCTTTAATGCATGCTCTATAGAGTCATATGTCAACCTGTCAATGTGTTGGGCCTGCATTCCCCATGAGGAGCTTTAGTTTCATTTTCATGCTTTAAGGCACGCTCTATAGAGTCATATGATAACCTGTCAATGTGTTGGGCCTGCATTCCCCATGAGGAGCTTTTAGTTTCATTTTCATTGCTTTAAATGCATGCTCTATAGCGTCATATGTTAACCTGTCAATGTGTTGGGCCTGCATTCCCCATGAGGAGCTTTAGTTTCATTTTCATGCTTAATGCATGCTCTATAGAGTCATATGTTAACGTGTCAATGTGTTGGGCCTGCATTCAACATGAGGAGCTTTAGTTTCATTTTCAAGCTTTAATGCATGCTCTATAGAGTCATATGTTACCCCTGTCATTGTATTGGGCCTGCATTCCCCCATGAGGAGCTTTAGTTTCATTTTCATGCTTTAATGCATGCTCTATAGAGTCATATGTTAACCTGAAAATGTGTTGGGCCTGCATTCCCCATGAGGAGCTTTAGTTTCATTTTCATGCTTTAATGCATGCTCTATAGAGTCATATGTTACCCTGTCATTGTGTTGGGCCTGCATTCCTCGTGAGGAGCTTTAGTTTCATTTTCATGCTTTAATGCATGCTCTATAGAGTCATATGTTAACCTGTCAATGTGTTGGGCCTGCATTCCTCATGAGGAGCTTTAGTTTCATTTTCATGCTTGCATGCATGCTCTATAGAGTCATATGTTAACCTGTCATTGTGTTGGGCCTGCATTCCCATGAGGGAGCTTTAGTTTCATTTTCATGCTTTAATACATGCTATATAGGGTCATATGTTAACCTGTCAATGTGTTGGGCCTGCATTCCCCATGAGGGGCTTTAGTTTCATTTTCATGCTTTAATCCATGCTCTATAGAGTCATATGTTAACCTGTCAATGTGTTGGGCCTGCATTCCTCATGATGAGCTTTAGTTTCATTTTCATGCTTTAATGCATGCTCTATAGAGTCATATGTTAACCTGTCAATGTGTTGGGCCTGCATCCCTCATGAGGAGCTTTGGTTTCATTTTCATGCTTTAATGCATGCTCTATAGTGTCATACGTTAACCTGTCAATGCGGTTGGGCTTGCATTCCACATAAGGAGCTTTAGTTTCATTTTCGTGCTTCAATGCATGCTCTATAGAGTCATATGTTAACCTGTCAATGTTTTGGGCCTGCATTCATCATGAGGAGCTTTAGTTTCATTTTCATGCTTTAATCCATGCTCTATAGAGTCATATGTTAACCTGTCAATATGTTGGGCCAGCATACCTCATGAGAGATTTTAGTTTCATTTTCATGCTTTAATGCATGCTCTATAGAGTCATATATTAACCTGTCAATGTGTTGGGCCTGCTTCCTCATGAGGAGCTTTAGTTTCATTTTCATGCTTTAATGCATGCTCTATAGAGTCATATGTTAACCTGTCAATGTGTTGGGCCTGCATTCCTCATGAGTAGCTTTAGTATCATTTTCATGCTTTAATGCATGCTCTATAAAGTCATACGTTAACCTGCCAATGTGTCGGGCCTGCATTCCTCATGAGGGACTTTAGTTTCATTTTCATGCTTTAATGCATGCTCTATAGAGTCATACGTTAACCTGTCAATGTGTCGGGCCTGCATTCCTCATGAGGAGCTTTACTTTCATTTTCATGCTTTAATGCATGCTCTATAGAGTCATATGTTAAAATGTCAATGTGTCGGGCCTGCATTCCTCATGAGAAGCATTAGTTTCAATTTCATGCTTTAATGCATGCTCTATAGGGTCATATGTTGACCTGTCAATGTGCCGGGCCTGCATTCCTCATGAGGAGCTTTAGTTTCATTTTCATGCTTTAATGCATGCTCTATAGAGTCATATGTTAACCTGTTAATGTGTTGGCCTGCATTACTCATGAGGAGCTTTAGTTTCATTTTCATGCTTTAAGGCACGCTCTATAGAGTCATATGATAACCTGTCAATGTGTTGGGCTGCATTCCCCATGAGGAGCTTTAGTTTCATTTTCATGCTTTAATGCATGCTCTATAGAGTCATATGTTAACCTGTCAATGTGTTGGGCCTGCATTCCCCATGAGGAGCTTTAGTTTCATTTTCATGCTTTAATGCATGCTCTATAGAGTCATATGTTAACCTGTCAATGTGTTGGGCCTGCATTCAACATGAGGAGCTTTAGTTTCATTTTCAAGCTTTAATGCATGCTCTATAGAGTCATATGTTAACCTGTCAATGTGTTGGCCTGCATCCCCCATGAGGAGCTTTAGTTTCATTTTCATGCTTTAATGCATGCTCTATAGAGTCATATGTTAACCTGAAAATGTGTTGGGCCTGCATTCCCCATGAGGAGCTTTAGTTTCATTTTGATGCTTTAATGCATGCTCTATAGAGTCATATGTTACCCTGTCATTGTGTTGGGCCTGCATTCCTCATGAGGAGCTTTAGTTTCATTTTCATGCTTTAATGCATGCTCTATAGAGTCATATGTTAACCTGTCAATGTGTTGGGCCTGCATTCCTCATGAGGAGCTTTAGTTTCATTTTCATGCTTGAATGCATGCTCTATAGAGTCATATGTTAACCTGTCAAAGTGTTGGGCCTGCATTCCCCATGAGGAGCTTTAGTTTCATTTTCATGCTTTAATGCATGCTCTATAGAGTCATATGTTAACCTGTCAATGTGTTGGGCCTGCATTCCCCATGAGGGGCTTTAGTTTCATTTTCATGCTTTAATCCATGCTCTATAGAGTCATATGTTAACCTGTCAATGTGTTGGGCCTGCATTCCTCATGATGAGCTTTAGTTTCATTTTCATGCTTTAATGCATGCTCTATAGAGTCATATGTTAACCTGTCAATGTGTTGGGCCTGCATCCCTCATGAGTTGCTTTGGTTTCATTTTCATGCTTTAATGCATGCTCTATATAGTCATACGTTAACCTGTCAATGTGTTGGGCCTGCATTCCTCATAAGGAGCTTTAGTTTCATTTTCGTGCTTCAATGCATGCTCTATAGAGTCATATGTTAACCTGTCAATGTTTTGGGCCTGCATTCATCATGAGGAGCTTTAGTTTCATTTTCATGCTTTAATGCATGCTCTATAGATTCATATGTTAACCTGTCAATGTGTTGGGCCTGTATTCCTCATGAGGAGCTTTAGTTTCATTTTCATGCTTTAATGCATGCTCTATAGAGTCATATGTTAACCTGTCAATGTGTTGGGCCTGCATTCCTCATGAGGAGCTTTAGTTTCATTTTCATACTTTAATGCATGCTCTATAGAGTCATATGTTAACCTGTCAATGTGTTGGGCCTGCATTCCTCATGAGGAGCTTTAGTTTCATTTTCATGCTTTAATGCATGCTCTATAGAGTCATATGCTAACCTGTCAATGTGTTGGGCCTGCATTCCCCATGAGGAGCTTTAGTTTCATTTTCATGCTTTAATGCATGCTCTATAGAGTCATATGTTAACCTGTCAATGAGTTGGGCCTGCATTCCTCATGAGTAGCTTTAGTATCATATTCATGCTTTAATGCATGCTCTATAAAGACATACGTTAACCTGCCAATGTGTCGGGCCTGGATTCCTCATGAGGGGCTTTAGTTTCATTTTCATGCTTTAATGCATGCTCTATAGAGTCATACGTTAACCTGTCAATGTGTTGGGCCTGCATTCCTCATGAGGAGCTTTACTTTCATTTTCATGCTTTAATGCATGCTCTATAGAGTCATATGTTAACCTGTCAATGTGTCGGGCCTGCATTCCTCATGAGAAGCATTAGTTTCAATTTCATGCTTTAATGCATGCTCTATAGGGTCATATGTTAACCTGTCAATGTGTCAGGCCTGCATTCCTCATGAGGAGCTTTACTTTCATTTTCATGCTTTAATGCATGCTCTATAGAGTCATATGTTAACCTGTCAATGTGTCGGGCCTGCATTCCTCATGAGAAGCATTAGTTTCAATTTCATGCTTTAATGCATGCTCTATAGGGTCATATGTTAACCTGTCAATGTGTCAGGCCTGCATTCCTCATGAGGAGCTTTACTTTCATTTTCATGCTTTAATGCATGCTCTATAGAGTCGTATATTAACCTGTCAATGTGTTGGGCCTGCATTCCTCATGAGGAGCTTTAGTTTCATTTTCAAGCTTCAATGCATGCTCTATAGGGTCATATGTTAACCTGTCAATATGTTCGGCCAGCATACCTCATGAGGAGCTTTAGTTTCATTTTCATGCTTTAATGCATGCTCTATAGAGTCATATGTTAACCTGTCAATGTGTTGGGCCTGCTTTCCTCATGAGGAGCTTTAGTTTCATTTTCATGCTTTAATGCATGCTCTATAGAGTCATATGTTAACCTGTCAATGAGTTGGGCCTGCATTCCTCATGAGTAGCTTTAGTATCATATTCATGCTTTAATGCATGCTCTATAAAGACATACGTTAACCTGCCAATGTGTCGGGCCTGGATTCCTCATGAGGGGCTTTAGTTTCATTTTCATGCTTTAATGCATGCTCTATAGAGTCATACGTTAACCTGTCAATGTGTCGGGCCTGCATTCCTCATGAGGAGCTTTACTTTCATTTTCATGCTTTAATGCATGCTCTATAGAGTCATATGTTAACCTGTCAATGTGTCGGGCCTGCATTCCTCATGAGAAGCATTAGTTTCAATTTCATGCTTTAATGCATGCTCTATAGGGTCATATGTTAACCTGTCAATGTGTCGGGCCTGCATTCCTCATGAGGAGCTTTAGTTTCATTTTCATGCTTTAATGCATGCTCTATAGAGTCATATGTCAACCTGTCAATGTGTTGGGCCTGCATTCCCCATGAGGAGCTTTAGTTTCATTTTCATGCTTTAAGGCACGCTCTATAGAGTCATATGATAACCTGTCAATGTGTTGGGCCTGCATTCCCCATGAGGAGCTTTAGTTTCATTTTCATGCTTTAATGCATGCTCTATAGCGTCATATGTTAACCTGTCAATGTGTTGGGCCTGCATTCCCCATGAGGAGCTTTAGTTTCATTTTCATGCTTTAATGCATGCTCTATAGAGTCATATGTTAACGTGTCAATGTGTTGGGCCTGCATTCAACATGAGGAGCTTTAGTTTCATTTTCAAGCTTTAATGCATGCTCTATAGAGTCATATGTTACCCTGTCATTGTATTGGGCCTGCATTCCCCATGAGGAGCTTTAGTTTCATTTTCATGCTTTAATGCATGCTCTATAGAGTCATATGTTAACCTGAAAATGTGTTGGGCCTGCATTCCCCATGAGGAGCTTTAGTTTCATTTTCATGCTTTAATGCATGCTCTATAGAGTCATATGTTACCCTGTCATTGTGTTGGGCCTGCATTCCTCGTGAGGAGCTTTAGTTTCATTTTCATGCTTTAATGCATGCTCTATAGAGTCATATGTTAACCTGTCAATGTGTTGGGCCTGCATTCCTCATGAGGAGCTTTAGTTTCATTTTCATGCTTGCATGCATGCTCTATAGAGTCATATGTTAACCTGTCATTGTGTTGGGCCTGCATTCCCCATGAGGAGCTTTAGTTTCATTTTCATGCTTTAATACATGCTATATAGGGTCATATGTTAACCTGTCAATGTGTTGGGCCTGCATTCCCCATGAGGGGCTTTAGTTTCATTTTCATGCTTTAATCCATGCTCTATAGAGTCATATGTTAACCTGTCAATGTGTTGGGCCTGCATTCCTCATGATGAGCTTTAGTTTCATTTTCATGCTTTAATGCATGCTCTATAGAGTCATATGTTAACCTGTCAATGTGTTGGGCCTGCATCCCTCATGAGGAGCTTTGGTTTCATTTTCATGCTTTAATGCATGCTCTATAGTGTCATACGTTAACCTGTCAATGCGTTGGGCTTGCATTCCACATAAGGAGCTTTAGTTTCATTTTCGTGCTTCAATGCATGCTCTATAGAGTCATATGTTAACCTGTCAATGTTTTGGGCCTGCATTCATCATGAGGAGCTTTAGTTTCATTTTCATGCTTTAATCCATGCTCTATAGAGTCATATGTTAACCTGTCAATATGTTGGGCCAGCATACCTCATGAGGAGTTTTAGTTTCATTTTCATGCTTTAATGCATGCTCTATAGAGTCATATATTAACCTGTCAATGTGTTGGGCCTGCTTCCTCATGAGGAGCTTTAGTTTCATTTTCATGCTTTAATGCATGCTCTATAGAGTCATATGTTAACCTGTCAATGTGTTGGGCCTGCATTCCTCATGAGTAGCTTTAGTATCATTTTCATGCTTTAATGCATGCTCTATAAAGTCATACGTTAACCTGCCAATGTGTCGGGCCTGCATTCCTCATGAGGGACTTTAGTTTCATTTTCATGCTTTAATGCATGCTCTATAGAGTCATACGTTAACCTGTCAATGTGTCGGGCCTGCATTCCTCATGAGGAGCTTTACTTTCATTTTCATGCTTTAATGCATGCTCTATAGAGTCATATGTTAAAATGTCAATGTGTCGGGCCTGCATTCCTCATGAGAAGCATTAGTTTCAATTTCATGCTTTAATGCATGCTCTATAGGGTCATATGTTGACCTGTCAATGTGCCGGGCCTGCATTCCTCATGAGGAGCTTTAGTTTCATTTTCATGCTTTAATGCATGCTCTATAGAGTCATATGTTAACCTGTTAATGTGTTGGCCTGCATTACTCATGAGGAGCTTTAGTTTCATTTTCATGCTTTAAGGCACGCTCTATAGAGTCATATGATAACCTGTCAATGTGTTGGGCCTGCATTCCCCATGAGGAGCTTTAGTTTCATTTTCATGCTTTAATGCATGCTCTATAGAGTCATATGTTAACCTGTCAATGTGTTGGGCCTGCATTCCCCATGAGGAGCTTTAGTTTCATTTTCATGCTTTAATGCATGCTCTATAGAGTCATATGTTAACCTGTCAATGTGTTGGGCCTGCATTCAACATGAGGAGCTTTAGTTTCATTTTCAAGCTTTAATGCATGCTCTATAGAGTCATATGTTAACCTGTCAATGTGTTGGGCCTGCATCCCCCATGAGGAGCTTTAGTTTCATTTTCATGCTTTAATGCATGCTCTATAGAGTCATATGTTAACCTGAAAATGTGTTGGGCCTGCATTCCCCATGAGGAGCTTTAGTTTCATTTTGATGCTTTAATGCATGCTCTATAGAGTCATATGTTACCCTGTCATTGTGTTGGGCCTGCATTCCTCATGAGGAGCTTTAGTTTCATTTTCATGCTTTAATGCATGCTCTATAGAGTCATATGTTAACCTGTCAATGTGTTGGGCCTGCATTCCTCATGAGGAGCTTTAGTTTCATTTTCATGCTTGAATGCATGCTCTATAGAGTCATATGTTAACCTGTCAAAGTGTTGGGCCTGCATTCCCCATGAGGAGCTTTAGTTTCATTTTCATGCTTTAATGCATGCTCTATAGAGTCATATGTTAACCTGTCAATGTGTTGGGCCTGCATTCCCCATGAGGGGCTTTAGTTTCATTTTCATGCTTTAATCCATGCTCTATAGAGTCATATGTTAACCTGTCAATGTGTTGGGCCTGCATTCCTCATGATGAGCTTTAGTTTCATTTTCATGCTTTAATGCATGCTCTATAGAGTCATATGTTAACCTGTCAATGTGTTGGGCCTGCATCCCTCATGAGTTGCTTTGGTTTCATTTTCATGCTTTAATGCATGCTCTATATAGTCATACGTTAACCTGTCAATGTGTTGGGCCTGCATTCCTCATAAGGAGCTTTAGTTTCATTTTCGTGCTTCAATGCATGCTCTATAGAGTCATATGTTAACCTGTCAATGTTTTGGGCCTGCATTCATCATGAGGAGCTTTAGTTTCATTTTCATGCTTTAATGCATGCTCTATAGATTCATATGTTAACCTGTCAATGTGTTGGGCCTGTATTCCTCATGAGGAGCTTTAGTTTCATTTTCATGCTTTAATGCATGCTCTATAGAGTCATATGTTAACCTGTCAATGTGTTGGGCCTGCATTCCTCATGAGGAGCTTTAGTTTCATTTTCATACTTTAATGCATGCTCTATAGAGTCATATGTTAACCTGTCAATGTGTTGGGCCTGCATTCCTCATGAGGAGCTTTAGTTTCATTTTCATGCTTTAATGCATGCTCTATAGAGTCATATGCTAACCTGTCAATGTGTTGGGCCTGCATTCCCCATGAGGAGCTTTAGTTTCATTTTCATGCTTTAATGCATGCTCTATAGAGTCATATGTTAACCTGTCAATGAGTTGGGCCTGCATTCCTCATGAGTAGCTTTAGTATCATATTCATGCTTTAATGCATGCTCTATAAAGACATACGTTAACCTGCCAATGTGTCGGGCCTGGATTCCTCATGAGGGGCTTTAGTTTCATTTTCATGCTTTAATGCATGCTCTATAGAGTCATACGTTAACCTGTCAATGTGTTGGGCCTGCATTCCTCATGAGGAGCTTTACTTTCATTTTCATGCTTTAATGCATGCTCTATAGAGTCATATGTTAACCTGTCAATGTGTCGGGCCTGCATTCCTCATGAGAAGCATTAGTTTCAATTTCATGCTTTAATGCATGCTCTATAGGGTCATATGTTAACCTGTCAATGTGTCAGGCCTGCATTCCTCATGAGGAGCTTTACTTTCATTTTCATGCTTTAATGCATGCTCTATAGAGTCATATGTTAACCTGTCAATGTGTCGGGCCTGCATTCCTCATGAGAAGCATTAGTTTCAATTTCATGCTTTAATGCATGCTCTATAGGGTCATATGTTAACCTGTCAATGTGTCAGGCCTGCATTCCTCATGAGGAGCTTTACTTTCATTTTCATGCTTTAATGCATGCTCTATAGAGTCATATGTTAACCTGTCAATGTGTTGGGCCTGCATTCAACATGAGGAGCTTTAGTTTCATTTTCAAGCTTTAATGCATGCTCTATAGAGTCATATGTTAACCTGTCAATGTGTTGGGCCTGCATCCCCCATGAGGAGCTTTAGTTTCATTTTCATGCTTTAATGCATGCTCTATAGAGTCATATGTTAACCTGAAAATGTGTTGGGCCTGCATTCCCCATGAGGAGCTTTAGTTTCATTTTGATGCTTTAATGCATGCTCTATAGAGTCATATGTTACCCTGTCATTGTGTTGGGCCTGCATTCCTCATGAGGAGCTTTAGTTTCATTTTCATGCTTTAATGCATGCTCTATAGAGTCATATGTTAACCTGTCAATGTGTTGGGCCTGCATTCCTCATGAGGAGCTTTAGTTTCATTTTCATGCTTGAATGCATGCTCTATAGAGTCATATGTTAACCTGTCAAAGTGTTGGGCCTGCATTCCCCATGAGGAGCTTTAGTTTCATTTTCATGCTTTAATGCATGCTCTATAGAGTCATATGTTAACCTGTCAATGTGTTGGGCCTGCATTCCCCATGAGGGGCTTTAGTTTCATTTTCATGCTTTAATCCATGCTCTATAGAGTCATATGTTAACCTGTCAATGTGTTGGGCCTGCATTCCTCATGATGAGCTTTAGTTTCATTTTCATGCTTTAATGCATGCTCTATAGAGTCATATGTTAACCTGTCAATGTGTTGGGCCTGCATCCCTCATGAGTTGCTTTGGTTTCATTTTCATGCTTTAATGCATGCTCTATATAGTCATACGTTAACCTGTCAATGTGTTGGGCCTGCATTCCTCATAAGGAGCTTTAGTTTCATTTTCGTGCTTCAATGCATGCTCTATAGAGTCATATGTTAACCTGTCAATGTTTTGGGCCTGCATTCATCATGAGGAGCTTTAGTTTCATTTTCATGCTTTAATGCATGCTCTATAGATTCATATGTTAACCTGTCAATGTGTTGGGCCTGTATTCCTCATGAGGAGCTTTAGTTTCATTTTCATGCTTTAATGCATGCTCTATAGAGTCATACGTTAACCTGTCAATGTGTTGGGCCTGCATTCCTCATGAGGAGCTTTAGTTTCATTTTCATACTTTAATGCATGCTCTATAGAGTCATATGTTAACCTGTCAATGTGTTGGGCCTGCATTCCTCATGAGGAGCTTTAGTTTCATTTTCATGCTTTAATGCATGCTCTATAGAGTCATATGCTAACCTGTCAATGTGTTGGGCCTGCATTCCCCATGAGGAGCTTTAGTTTCATTTTCATGCTTTAATGCATGCTCTATAGAGTCATATGTTAACCTGTCAATGAGTTGGGCCTGCATTCCTCATGAGTAGCTTTAGTATCATATTCATGCTTTAATGCATGCTCTATAAAGACATACGTTAACCTGCCAATGTGTCGGGCCTGGATTCCTCATGAGGGGCTTTAGTTTCATTTTCATGCTTTAATGCATGCTCTATAGAGTCATACGTTAACCTGTCAATGTGTTGGGCCTGCATTCCTCATGAGGAGCTTTACTTTCATTTTCATGCTTTAATGCATGCTCTATAGAGTCATATGTTAACCTGTCAATGTGTCGGGCCTGCATTCCTCATGAGAAGCATTAGTTTCAATTTCATGCTTTAATGCATGCTCTATAGGGTCATATGTTAACCTGTCAATGTGTCGGGCCTGCATTCCTCATGAGGAGCTTTAGTTGCATTTTCATGCTTTAATGCATGCTCTATAGAGTCATATGTTAACCTGTCAATGTGTTGGGCCTGCATTCCCCATGAGGAGCTTTAGTTTCATTTTCATGCTTTAAGGCACGCTCTATAGAGTCATATGATAACCTGTCAATGTGTTGGGCCTGCATTCCCCATGAGGAGCTTTAGTTTCATTTTCATGCTTTAATGCATGCTCTATAGCGTCATATGTTAACCTGTCAATGTGTTGGGCCTGCATTCCCCATGAGGAGCTTTAGTTTCATTTTCATGCTTTAATGCATGCTCTATAGAGTCATATGTTAACGTGTCAATGTGTTGGGCCTGCATTCAACATGAGGAGCTTTAGTTTCATTTTCAAGCTTTAATGCATGCTCTATAGAGTCATATGTTACCCTGTCATTGTGTTGGGCCCGCATTCCCCATGAGGAGCTTTAGTTTCATTTTCATGCTTTAATGCATGCTCTATAGAGTCATATGTTAACCTGAAAATGTGTTGGGCCTGCATTCCCCATGAGGAGCTTTAGTTTCATTTTCATGCTTTAATGCATGCTCTATAGAGTCATATGTTACCCTGTCATTGTGTTGGGCCTGCATTCCTCGTGAGGAGCTTTAGTGTCATTTTCATGCTTTAATGCATGCTCTATAGAGTCATATGTTAACCTGTCAATGTGTTGGGCCTGCATTCCTCATGAGGAGCTTTAGTTTCATTTTCATGCTTGCATGCATGCTCTATAGAGTCATATGTTAACCTGTCATTGTGTTGGGCCTGCATTCCCCATGAGGAGCTTTAGTTTCATTTTCATGCTTTAATACATGCTATATAGGGTCATATGTTAACCTGTCAATGTGTTGGGCCTGCATTCCCCATGAGGGGCTTTAGTTTCATTTTCATGCTTTAATCCATGCTCTATAGAGTCATATGTTAACCTGTCAATGTGTTGGGCCTGCATTCCTCATGATGAGCTTTAGTTTCATTTTCATGCTTTAATGCATGCTCTATAGAGTCATATGTTAACCTGTCAATGTGTTGGGCCTGCATCCCTCATGAGGAGCTTTGGTTTCATTTTCATGCTTTAATGCATGCTCTATAGTGTCATACGTTAACCTGTCAATGCGTTGGGCCTGCATTCCACATAAGGAGCTTTAGTTTCATTTTCGTGCTTCAATGCATGCTCTATAGTGTCATATGTTAACCTGTCAATGTTTTGGGCCTGCATTCATCATGAGGAGCTTTAGTTTCATTTTCATGCTTTAATCCATGCTCTATAGAGTCATATGTTAACCTGTCAATATGTTGGGCCAGCATACCTCATGAGGAGCTTTAGTTTCATTTTCATGCTTTAATGCATGCTCTATAGAGTCATATATTAACCTGTCAATGTGTTGGGCCTGCTTTCCTCATGAGGAGCTTTAGTTTCATTTTCATGCTTTAATGCATGCTCTATAGAGTCATATGTTAACCTGTCAATGTGTTGGGCCTGCATTCCTCATGAGTAGCTTTAGTATCATTTTCATGCTTTAATGCATGCTCTATAAAGTCATACGTTAACCTGCCAATGTGTCGGGCCTGCATTCCTCATGAGGGACTTTAGTTTCATTTTCATGCTTTAATGCATGCTCTATAGAGTCATACGTTAACCTGTCAATGTGTCGGGCCTGCATTCCTCATGAGGAGCTTTACTTTCATTTTCATGCTTTAATGCATGCTCTATAGAGTCATATGTTAACCTGTCAATGTGTCGGGCCTGCATTCCTCATGAGAAGCATTTGTTTCAATTTCATGCTTTAATGCATGCTCTATAGGGTCATATGTTAACCTGTCAATGTGTCGGGCCTGCATTCCTCATGAGGAGCTTTAGTTTCATTTTCATGCTTTAATGCATGCTCTATAGAGTCATATGTTAACCTGTTAATGTGTTGGCCTGCATTACTCATGAGGAGCTCTAGTTTCATTTTCATGCTTTAAGGCACGCTCTATAGAGTCATATGATAACCTGTCAATGTGTTGGGCCTGCATTCCCCATGAGGAGCTTTAGTTTCATTTTCATGCTTTAATGCATGCTCTATAGAGTCATATGTTAACCTGTCAATGTGTTGGGCCTGCATTCCCCATGAGGAGCTTTAGTTTCATTTTCATGCTTTAATGCATGCTCTATAGAGTCATATGTTAACCTGTCAATGTGTTGGGCCTGCATTCAACATGAGGAGCTTTAGTTTCATTTTCAAGCTTTAATGCATGCTCTATAGAGTCATATGTTAACCTGTCAATGTGTTGGGCCTGCATCCCCCATGAGGAGCTTTAGTTTCATTTTCATGCTTTAATGCATGCTCTATAGAGTCATATGTTAACCTGAAAATGTGTTGGGCCTGCATTCCCCATGAGGAGCTTTAGTTTCATTTTCATGCTTTAATGCATGCTCTATAGAGTCATATGTTACCCTGTCATTGTGTTGGGCCTGCATTCCTCATGAGGAGCTTTAGTTTCATTTTCATGGTTTAATGCATGCTCTATAGAGTCATATGTTAACCTGTCAATGTGTTGGGCCTGCATTCCTCATGAGGAGCTTTGGTTTCATTTTCATGCTTGAATGCATGCTCTATAGAGTCATATGTTAACCTGTCAAAGTGTTGGGCCTGCATTCCCCATGAGGAGCTTTAGTTTCATTTTCATGCTCTAATGCATGCTCTATAGAGTCATATGTTAACCTGTCAATGTGTTGGGCCTGCATTCCCCATGAGGGGCTTTAGTTTCATTTTCATGCTTTAATCCATGCTCTATAGAGTCATATGTTAACCTGTCAATGTGTTGGGCCTGCATTCCTCATGATGAGCTTTAGTTTCATTTTCATGCTTTAATGCATGCTCTATAGAGTCATATGTTAACCTGTCAATGTGTTGGGCCTGCATCCCTCATGAGTTGCTTTGGTTTCATTTTCATGCTTTAATGCATGCTCTATATAGTCATACGTTAACCTGTCAATGTGTTGGGCCTGCATTCCTCATAAGGAGCTTTAGTTTCATTTTCGTGCTTCAATGCATGCTCTATAGAGTCATTTGTTAACCTGTCAATGTTTTGGGCCTGCATTCATCATGAGGAGCTTTAGTTTCATTTTCATGCTTTAATGCAAGCTCTATAGAGTCATATGTTAACCTGTCAATGTGTTGGGCCTGTATTCCTCATGAGGAGCTTTAGTTTCATTTTCATGCTTTAATGCATGCTCTATAGAGTCATATGTTAACCTGTCAATGTGTTGGGCCTGCATTCCTCATGAGGAGCTTTAGTTTCATTTTCATACTTTAATGCATGCTCTATAGAGTCATATGTTAACCTGTCAATGTGTTGGGCCTGCATTCCTCATGAGGAGCTTTAGTTTCATTTTCATGCTTTAATGCATGCTCTATAGAGTCATATGCTAACCTGTCAATGTGTTGGGCCTGCATTCCCCATGAGGAGCTTTAATTTCATTTTCATGCTTTAATGCATGCTCTATAGAGTCATATGTTAACCTGTCAATGTGTTGGGCCTGAATTCCTCATGAGGAGCTTTAGTTTCATTTTCATGCTTTAATGCATGCTCTATAGAGTCATATGCTAACCTGTCAATGTGTTGGGCCTGCTTTCCCCATGAGGGGCTTTAGTTTCATTATCATGCTTTAATGCATGCTCTATAGAGTCATATGTTAACCTGTCAATGTGTTGGGCCTGAATTCCTCATGAGGAGCTTTAGTTTCAATTTCATGCTTTAATGCATGCTCTATAGAGTCATATGTTAACCTGTCAATGTGTTGGGCCTGCATTCCTCATGAGGAGCTTTAGTTTCATTTTCATGCTTAAATGCATGCTCTATAGAGTCATATGTTATTTTGTCAATGTGTTGGGCCTGCATTCCTCAAGAGGAGCTTTAGTTTCATTTTCATTCTTTAATGCATGCCCTATAGAGTCATGTGTTAACCTGTCAATGTGTTGGGTCTGCATTCCTTATGAGGAGCTTTAGTTTCATTTTCATGCTTTAATGCATGCTCCATAGAGTCGTATATTAACCGGTCAATGTGTTGGGCCTGCATTCCTCATGAGGAGCTTTACTTTCATTTTCAAGCTTCAATGCATGCTCTATAGAGTCATATGTTAACCTGTCAATATGTTGGGCCAGCATACCTCATGAGGAGCTTTAGTTTCATTTTCATGCTTTAATGCATGCTCTATAGAGTCATATGTTAACCTGTCAATGTGTTGGGCCTGCTTTCCTCATGAGGAGCTTTAGTTTCATTTTCATGCTTTAATGCATGCTCTATAGAGTCATATGTTAACCTGTCAATGTGTTGGGCCTGCATTCCTCATGAGTAGCTTTAGTATCATATTCATGCTTTAATGCATGCTCTATAAAGCCATACGTTAACCTGCCAATGTGTCCGGCCTGCATTCCTCATGAGGGGCTTTAGTTTCATTTTCATGCTTTAATGCATGCTCTATAGAGTCATACGTTAACCTGTCAATGTGTCGGGCCTGCATTCCTCATGAGGAGCTTTACTTTCATTTTCATGCTTTAATGCATGCTCTATAGAGTCATATGTTAACCTGTCAATGTGTCGGGCCTGAATTCCTCATGAGAAGCATTAGTTTCAATTTCATGCTTTAATGCATGCTCTATAGGGTCATATGTTAACCTGTCAATGTGTCGGGCCTGCATTCCTCATGAGGAGCTTTAGTTTCATTTTCATGCTTTAATGCATGCTCTATAGAGTCATATGTTAACCTGTTAATGTGTTGGCCTGCATTACTCATGAGGAGCTTTAGTTTCATTTTCATGCTTTAAGGCACGCTCTATAGAGTCATATGATAACCTGTCAATGTGTTGGGCCTGCATTCCCCATGAGGAGCTTTAGTTTCATTTTCATGCTTTAATGCATGCTCTATAGCGTCATATGTTAACCTGTCAATGTGTTGGGCCTGCATTCCCCATGAGGAGCTTTAGTTTCATTTTCATGCTTTAATGCATGCTCTATAGAGTCATATGTTAACCTGTCAATGTGTTGGGCCTGCATTCAACATGAGGAGCTTTAGTTTCATATTCAAGCTTTAATGCATGCTCTATAGAGTCATATGTTAACCTGTCAATGTGTTGGGCCTGCATTCCCCATGAGGAGCTTTAGTTTCATTTTCATGCTTTAATGCATGCTCTATAGAGTCATATGTTAACCTGAAAATGTGTTGGGCCTGCATTCCCCATGAGGAGCTTTAGTTTCATTTTCATGCTTTAATGCATCCTCTATAGAGTCATATGTTACCCTGTCATTGTGTTGGGCCTGCATTCCTCATGAGGAGCTTTAGTTTCATTTTCATGCTTTAATGCATGCTCTATAGAGTCATATGTTAACCTGTCAATGTGTTGGGCCTGCATTCCTCATGAGGAGCTTTAGTTTCATTTTCATGCTTGAATGCATGCTCTATAGAGTCATATGTTAACCTGTCAAAGTGTCGGGCCTGCATTCCCCATGAGGAGCTTTAGTTTCATTTTCATGCTTTAATGCATGCTCTATAGGGTCATATGTTAACCTGTCAATGTGTTGGGCCTGCATTCCCCATGAGGGGCTTTAGTTTCATTTTCATGCTTTAATCGATGCTCTATAGAGTCATAAGTTAACCTGTCAATGTGTTGGGCCTGCATTCCTCATGATGAGCTTTAGTTTCATTTTCATGCTTTAATGCATGCTCTATAGCGTCATATGTTAACCTGTCAATGTGTTGGGCCTGCATCCCTCATGAGGAGCTTTGGTTTCATTTTCATGCTTTAATGCATGCTCTATAGTGTCATACGTTAACCTGTCAATGTGTTGGGCCTGCATTCCTCATTAGGAGCTTTAGTTTCATTTTCGTGCTACAATCCATGCTCTATAGAGTCATATGTTAACCTGTCAATGTTTTGGGCCTGCATTTATCATGAGGAGCTTTAGTTTCATTTTCATGCTTTAATGCATGCTCTATAGAGTCATATGTTAACCTGTCAATATGTTGGGCCAACATACCTCATGAGGAGCTTTAGTTTCATTTTCATGCTTTAATGCATGCTCTATAGAGTCATATTTTAACCTGTCAATGTGTTGGGCCTGCTTTCCTCATGAGGAGCTTTAGTTTCATTTTCATGCTTTAATGCATGCTCTATAGAGTCATATGTTAACCTGTCAATGTGTTGGGCCTGCATTCCTCATGAGTAGCTTTAGTATCATATTCATGCTTTAATGCATGCTCTATAAAGACATACGTTAACCTGCCAATGTGTCGGGCCTGGATTCCTCATGAGGGGCTTTAGTTTCATTTTCATGCTTTAATGCATGCTCTATAGAGTCATACGTTAACCTGTCAATGTGTCGGGCCTGCATTCCTCATGAGGAGCTTTACTTTCATTTTCATGCTTTAATGCATGCTCTATAGAGTCATATGTTAACCTGTCAATGTGTCGGGCCTGCATTCCTCATGAGAAGCATTAGTTTCAATTTCATGCTTTAATGCATGCTCTATAGGGTCAAATGTTAACCTGTCAATGTGTCGGGCCTGCATTCCTCATGAGGAGCTTTAGTTTCATTTTCATGCTTTAATGCATGCTCTATAGAGTCATATGTTAACCTGTCAATGTGTTGGGCCTGCATTCCCCATGAGGAGCTTTAGTTTCATTTTCATGCTTTAACGCACGCTCTATAGAGTCATATGATAACATGTCAATGTGTTGGGCCTGCATTCCCCATGAGGAGCTTTAGTTTCATTTTCATGCTTTAATGCATGCTCTATAGCGTCATATGTTAACCTGTCAATGTGTTGGGCCTGCATTCCCCATGAGGAGCTTTAGTTTCATTTTCATGCTTTAATGCATGCTCTATAGAGTCATATGTTAACGTGTCAATGTGTTGGGCCTGCATTCAACATGAGGAGCTTTAGTTTCATTTTCAAGCTTTAATGCATGCTCTATAGAGTCATATGTTAACCTGTCAATGTGTTGGGCCTGCATTCCCCATGAGGAGCTTTAGTTTCATTTTCATGCTTTAATGCATGCTCTATAGAGTCATATGTTAACCTGAAAATGTGTTGGGCCTGCATTCCCCATGAGGAGCTTTAGTTTCATTTTCATGCTTTAATGCATGCTCTATAGAGTCATATGTTACCCTGTCATTGTGTTGGGCCTGCATTCCTCGTGAGGAGCTTTAGTTTCATTTTCATGCTTTAATGCATGCTCTATAGAGTCATATGTTAACCAGTCAATGTGTTGGGCCTGCATTCCTCATGAGGAGCTTTAGTTTCATTTTCATGCTTGCATGCATGCTCTATAGAGTCATATGTTAACCTGTCATTGTGTTGGGCCTGCATTCCCCATGAGGAGCTTTAGTTTCATTTTCATGCTTTAATACATGCTATATAGGGTCATATGTTAACCTGTCAATGTGTTGGGCCTGCATTCCCCATGAGGGGCTTTAGTTTCATTTTCATGCTTTAATCCATGCTCTATAGAGTCATATGTTAACCTGTCAATGTGTTGGGCCTGCATTCCTCATGATGAGCTTTAGTTTCATTTTCATGCTTTAATGCATGCTCTATAGAGTCATATGTTAACCTGTCAATGTGTTGGACCTGCATCCCTCATGAGGAGCTTTGGTTTCATTTTCATGCTTTAATGCATGCTCTATAGTGTCATACGTTAACCTGTCAATGCGTTGGGCCTGCATTCCACATAAGGAGCTTTAGTTTCATTTTCGTGCTTCAATGCATGCTCTATAGAGTCATATGTTAACCTGTCAATGTTTTGGGCCTGCATTCATCATGAGGAGCTTTAGTTTCATTTTCATGCTTTAATCCATGCTCTATAGAGTCATATGTTAACCTGTCAATATGTTGGGCCAGCATACCTCATGAGGAGCTTTAGTTTCATTTTCATGCTTTAATGCATGCTCTATAGAGTCATATATTAACCTGTCAATGTGTTGGGCCTGCTTTCCTCATGAGGAGCTTTAGTTTCATTTTCATGCTTTAATGCATGCTCTATAGAGTCATATGTTAACCTGTCAATGTGTTGGGCCTGCATTCCTCATGAGTAGCTTTAGTATCATTTTCATGCTTTAATGCATGCTCTATAAAGTCATACGTTAACCTGCCAATGTGTCGGGCCTGCATTCCTCATGAGGGACTTTAGTTTCATTTTCATGCTTTAATGCATGCTCTATAGAGTCATACGTTAACCTGTCAATGTGTCGGGCCTGCATTCCTCATGAGGAGCTTTACTTTCATTTTCATGCTTTAATGCATGCTCTATAGAGTCATATGTTAACCTGTCAATGTGTCGGGCCTGCATTCCTCATGAGAAGCATTAGTTTCAATTTCATGCTTTAATGCATGCTCTATAGGGTCATATGTTAACCTGTCAATGTGTCGGGCCTGCATTCCTCATGAGGAGCTTTAGTTTCATTTTCATGCTTTAATGCATGCTCTATAGAGTCATATGTTAACCTGTTAATGTGTTGGCCTGCATTACTCATGAGGAGCTTTAGTTTCATTTTCATGCTTTAAGGCACGCTCTATAGAGTCATATGATAACCTGTCAATGTGTTGGGCCTGCATTCCCCATGAGGAGCTTTAGTTTCATTTTCATGCTTTAATGCATGCTCTATAGAGTCATATGTTAACCTGTCAATGTGTTGGGCCTGCATTCCCCATGAGGAGCTTTAGTTTCATTTTCATGCTTTAGTGCATGCTCTATAGAGTCATATGTTAACCTGTCAATGTGTTGGGCCTGCATTCAACATGAGGAGCTTTAGTTTCATTTTCAAGCTTTAATGCATGCTCTATAGAGTCATATGTTAACCTGTCAATGTGTTGGGCCTGCATCCCCCATGAGGAGCTTTAGTTTCATTTTCATGCTTTAATGCATGCTCTATAGAGTCATATGTTAACCTGAAAATGTCTTGGGCCTGCATTCCATATGAGGAGCTTTAGTTTCATTTTCATGCTTTAATGCATGCTCTATAGAGTCATATGTTACCCTGTCATTGTGTTGGGCCTGCATTCCTCATGAGGAGCTTTAGTTTCATTTTCATGCTTTAATGCATGCTCTATAGAGTCATATGTTAACCTGTCAAAGTGTTGGGCCTGCATTCCCCATGAGGAGCTTTAGTTTCATTTTCATGCTTTAATGCATGCTCTATAGAGTCATATGTTAACCTGTCAATGTGTTGGGCCTGCATTCCCCATGAGGGGCTTTAGTTTCATTTTCATGCTTTAATCCATGCTCTATAGAGTCATATGTTAACCTGTCAATGTGTTGGGCCTGCATTCCTCATGATGAGCTTTAGTTTCATTTTCATGCTTTAATGCATGCTCTATAGAGTCATATGTTAACCTGTCAATGTGTTGGGCCTGCATCCCTCATGAGGAGCTTTGGTTTCATTTTCATGCTTTAATGCATGCTCTATAGTGTCAAACGTTAACCTGTCAATGTGTTGGGCCTGCATTCCTCATAAGGAGCTTTAGTTTCATTTTCGTGCTTCAATGCATGCTCTATAGAGTCATATGTTAACCTGTCAATGTTTTGGGCCTGCATTCATCATGAGGAGCTTTAGTTTCATTTTCATGCTTTAATGCATGCTCTATAGAGTCATATGTTAACCTGTCAATGTGTTGGGCCTGTATTCCTCATGAGGAGCTTTAGTTTCATTTTCATGCTTTAATGCATGCTCTATAGAGTCATATGTTAACCTGTCAATGTGTTGGGCCTGCATTCCTCATGAGGAGCTTTAGTTTCATTTTCATACTTTAATGCATGCTCTATAGAGTCATATGTTAACCTATCAATGTGTTGGGCCTGCATTCCTCAGGAGGAGCTTTAGTTTCATTTTCATGCTTTAATGCATGCTCTATAGAGTCATATGCTAACCTGTCAATGTGTTGGGCCTGCATTCCCCATGAGGAGCTTTAGTTTCATTTTCATGCTTTAATGCATGCTCTATAGAGTCATATGTTAACCTGTCAATGTGTTGGGCCTGCATTCCTCATGAGGAGCTTTAGTTTCATTTTCATGCTTTAATGCATGCTCTATAGAGTCATATGCTAACCTGTCAATGTGTTGGGCCTGCTTTCCCCATGAGGGGCTTTAGTTTCATTATCATGCTTTAATGCATGCTCTATAGAGTCATATGTTAACCTGTCAATGTGTTGGGCCTGAATTCCTCATGAGGAGCTTTAGTTTCAATTTCATGCTTTAATGCATGCTCTATAGAGTCATATGTTAACCTGTCAATGTGTTGGGCCTGCATTCCTCATGAGGAGCTTTAGTTTCATTTTCATGCTTTAATGCATGCTCTATAGAGTCATATGTTAACTTGTCAATGTGTTGGGCCTGCATTCCTCAAGAGGAGCTTTAGTTTCATTTTCATTCTTTAATGCATGCCCTATAGAGTCATGTGTTAACCTGTCAATGTGTTGGGTCTGCATTCCTTATGAGGAGCTTTAGTTTCATTTTCATGCTTTAATGCATGCTCCATAGAGTCGTATATTAACCGGTCAATGTGTTGGGCCTGCATTCCTCATGAGGAGCTTTACTTTCATTTTCAAGCTTCAATGCATGCTCTATAGAGTCATATGTTAACCTGTCAATATGTTGGGCCAGCATACCTCATGAGGAGCTTTAGTTTCATTTTCATGCTTTAATGCATGCTCTATAGAGTCATATGTTAACCTGTCAATGTGTTGGGCCTGCTTTCCTCATGAGGAGCTTTAGTTTCATTTTCATGCTTTAATGCATGCTCTATAGAGTCATATGTTAACCTGTCAATGTGTTGGGCCTGCATTCCTCATGAGTAGCTTTAGTATCATATTCATGCTTTAATGCATGCTCTATAAAGCCATACGTTAACCTGCCAATGTGTCCGGCCTGCATTCCTCATGAGGGGCTTTAGTTTCATTTTCATGCTTTAATGCATGCTCTATAGAGTCATACGTTAACCTGTCAATGTGTCGGGCCTGCATTCCTCATGAGGAGCTTTACTTTCATTTTCATGCTTTAATGCATGCTCTATAGAGTCATATGTTAACCTGTCAATGTGTCGGGCCTGCATTCCTCATGAGAAGCATTAGTTTCAATTTCATGCTTTAATGCATGCTCTATAGGGTCATATGTTAACCTGTCAATGTGTCGGGCCTGCATTCCTCATGAGGAGCTTTAGTTTCATTTTCATGCTTTAATGCATGCTCTATAGAGTCATATGTTAACCTGTTAATGTGTTGGCCTGCATTACTCATGAGGAGCTTTAGTTTCATTTTCATGCTTTAAGGCACACTCTATAGAGTCATATGATAACCTGTCAACGTGTTGGGCCTGCATTCCCCATGAGGAGCTTTAGTTTCATTTTCATGCTTTAATGCATGCTCTATAGCGTCATATGTTAACCTGTCAATGTGTTGGGCCTGCATTCCCCATGAGGAGCTTTAGTTTCATTTTCATGCTTTAATGCATGCTCTATAGAGTCATATGTTAACCTGTCAATGTGTTGGGCCTGCATTCAACATGAGGAGCTTTAGTTTCATATTCAAGCTTTAATGCATGCTCTATAGAGTCATATGTTAACCTGTCAATGTGTTGGGCCTGCATTCCCCATGAGGAGCTTTAGTTTCATTTTAATGCTTTAATGCATGCTCTATAGAGTCATATGTTAACCTGAAAATGTGTTGGGCCTGCATTCCCCATGAGGAGCTTTAGTTTCATTTTCATGCTTTAATGCATTCTCTATAGAGTCATATGTTACCCTGTCATTGTGTTGGGCCTGCATTCCTCATGAGGAGCTTTAGTTTCATTTTCATGCTTTAATGCATGCTCTATAGAGTCATATGTTAACCTGTCAATGTGTTGGGCCTGCATTCCTCATGAGGAGCTTTAGTTTCATTTTCATGCTTGAATGCATGCTCTATAGAGTCATATGTTAACCTGTCAAAGTGTCGGGCCTGCATTCCCCATGAGGAGCTTTAGTTTCATTTTCATGCTTTAATGCATGCTCTATAGGGTCATATGTTAACCTGTCAATGTGTTGGGCCTGCATTCCCCATGAGGGGCTTTAGTTTCATTTTCATGCTTTAATCGATGCTCTATAGAGTCATAAGTTAACCTGTCAATGTGTTGGGCCTGCATTCCTCATGATGAGCTTTAGTTTCATTTTCATGCTTTAATGCATGCTCTATAGCGTCATATGTTAACCTGTCAATGTGTTGGGCCTGCATCCCTCATGAGGAGCTTTGGTTTCATTTTCATGCTTTAATGCATGCTCTATAGTGTCATACGTTAACCTGTCAATGTGTTGGGCCTGCATTCCTCATTAGGAGCTTTAGTTTCATTTTCGTGCTACAATCCATGCTCTATAGAGTCATATGTTAACCTGTCAATGTTTTGGGCCTGCATTTATCATGAGGAGCTTTAGTTTCATTTTCATGCTTTAATGCATGCTCTATAGAGTCATATGTTAACCTGTCAATATGTTGGGCCAGCATACCTCATGAGGGGCTTTAGTTTCATTTTCATGCTTTAATGCATGCTCTATAGAGTCATATTTTAACCTGTCAATGTGTTGGGCCTGCTTTCCTCATGAGGAGCTTTAGTTTCATTTTCATGCTTTAATGCATGCTCTATAGAGTCATATGTTAACCTGTCAATGTGTTGGGCCTGCATTCCTCATGAGTAGCTTTAGTATCATATTCATGCTTTAATGCATGCTCTATAAAGTCATACGTTAACCTGCCAATGTGTCGGGCCTGCATTCCTCATGAGGGGCTTTAGTTTCATTTTCATGCTTTAATGCATGCTCTATAGAGTCATATGTTAATCTGTCAATGTGTCGGGCCTGCATTCCTCATGAGGAGCTTTACTTTCATTTTCATGCTTTAATGCATGCTCTATAGAGTCATATGTTAACCTGTCAATGTGTCGGGCCTGCATTCCTCATGAGAAGCATTAGTTTCAATTTCATGCTTTAATGCATGCTCTATAGGGTCATATGTTAACCTGTCAATGTGTCGGGCCTGCATTCCTCATGAGGAGCTTTAGTTTCATTTTCATGCTTTAATGCATGCTCTATAGAGTCATATGTTAACCTGTTAATGTGTTGGCCTGCATTACTCATGAGGAGCTTTAGTTTCATTTTCATGCTTTAAGGCACGCTCTATAGAGTCATATGATAACCTGTCAATGTGTTGGGCCTGCATTCCCCATGAGGAGCTTTAGTTTCATTTTCATGCTTTAATGCATGCTCTATAGAGTCATATGTTAACCTGTCAATGTGTTGGGCCTGCATTCCCCATGAGGAGCTTAAGTTTCATTTTCATGCTTTAATGCATGCTCTATAGAGTCATATGTTAACCTGTCAATATGTTGGGCCTGCATTCAACATGAGGAGCTTTAGTTTCATTTTCAAGCTTTAATAAATGCTCTATAGAGTCATATGTTAACCTGTCAATGTGTTGGGCCTGCATTCCCCATGAGGAGCTTTAGTTTCATTTTCATGCTTTAATGCATGCTCTATAGAGTCATATGTTAACCTGAAAATGTGTTGGGCGTGCATTCCCCTTGAGGAGCTTTAGTTTCATTTTCATGCTTTAATGCATGCTCTATAGAGTCATATGTTACCCTGTCATTGTGTTGGGCCTGCATTCCTCATGAGGAGCTTTAGTTTCATTTTCATGCTTTAATGCATGCTCTATAGAGTCATATGTTAACCTGTCAATGTGTTGGGCCTGCATTCCTCATGAGGAGCTTTAGTTTCATTTTCATGCTTGAATGCATGCTCTATAGAGTCATATGTTAACCTGTCAAAGTGTTGGGCCTGCATTCCCCATGAGGAGCTTTAGTTTCATTTTCATGCTTTAATGCATGCTCTATAGAGTCATATGTTAACCTGTCAATGTGTTGGGCCTGCATTCCCCATGAGGGGCGTTAGTTTCATTTTCATGCTTTAATCCATGCTCTATAGAGTCATATGTTAACCTGTCAATGTGTTGGGCCTGCATTCCTCATGATGAGCTTTAGTTTCATTTTCATGCTTTAATGCATGCTCTATAGAGTCATATGTTAACCTGTCAATGTGTTGGGCCTGCATCCCTCATGAGGAGCTTTGGTTTCATTTTCATGCTTTAATGCATGCTCTATAGTGTCATACGTTAACCTGTCAATGTGTTGGGCCTGCATTCCTCATAAGGAGCTTTAGTTTCATTTTCGTGCTTCAATGCATGCTCTATAGAGTCATATGTTAACCTGTCAATGTTTTCGGCCTGCATTCATCATGAGGAGCTTTAGTTTCATTTTCATGCTTTAATGCATGCTCTATAGAGTCATATGTTAACCTGTCAATGTGTTGGGCCTGTATTCCTCATGAGGAGCTTTAGTTTCATTTTCATGCTTTAATGCATGCTCTATAGAGTCATATGTTAACCTGTCAATGTGTTGGGCCTGCATTCCTCATGAGGAGCTTTAGTTTCATTTTCATACTTTAATGCATGCTCTATAGAGTCATATGTTAACCTGTGAATGTGTTGGGCCTGCATTCCTCATGAGGAGATTTAGTTTCATTTTCATGCTTTAATGCATGCTCTATAGAGTCTTATGCTAACCTGTCAATGTGTTGGGCCTGCATTCCCCATGAGGAGCTTTAGTTTCATTTTCATGCTTTAATGCATGCTCTATAGAGTCATATGTTAACCTGTCAATGTGTTGGGCCTGCATTCCTCATGAGGAGCTTTAGTTTCATTTTCATGCTTTAATGCATGCTCTATAGAGTCATATGCTAACCTGTCAATGTGATGGGCCTGCTTTCCCCATGAGGGGCTTTAGTTTCATTATCATGCTTTAATGCATGCTCTATAGAGTCATATGTTAACCTGTCAATGTGTTGGGCCTGAATTCCTCATGAGGAGCTTTAGTTTCAATTTCATGCTTTAATGCATGCTCTATAGAGTCATATGTTAACCTGTCAATGTGTTGGGCCTGCATTCCTCATGAGGAGCTTTAGTTTCATTTTCATGCTTTAATGCATGCTCTATAGAGTCATATGTTAACTTGTCAATGTGTTGGGCCTGCATTCCTCAAGAGGAGCTTTAGTTTCATTTTCATTCTTTAATCCATGCTCTATAGAGTCATGTGTTAACCTGTCAATGTGTTGGGTCTGCATTCCTTATGAGGAGCTTTTGTTTCATTTTCATGCTTTAATGCATGCTCCATATGGTCGTATATTAACCGGTCAATGTGTTGGGCCTGCATTCCTCATGAGGAGCTTTAGTTTCATTTTCAAGCTTCAATGCATGCTCTATAGAGTCATATGTTAACCTGTCAATATGTTGGGCCAGCATACCTCATGAGGAGCTTTAGTTTCATTTTCATGCTTTAATGCATGCTCTATAGAGTCATATGTTAACCTGTCAATGTGTTGGTCCTGCTTTCCTCATGAGGAGCTTTAGTTTCATTTTTATGCTTTAATGCATGCTCTATAGAGTCATATGTTAACCTGTCAAAGTGTTGGGCCTGCATTCCTCATGAGTAGCTTAAGTATCATATTCATGCTTTAATGCATGCTCTATAAAGTCATACGTTAACCTGCCAATGTGTCCGGCCTGCATTCCTCATGAGGGCCTTTAGTTTCATTTTCATGCTTTAATGCATGCTCTATAGAGTCATACGTTAACCTGTCAATGTGTCGGGCCTGCATTCCTCATGAGGAGCTTTACTTTCATTTTCATGCTTTAATGCATGCTCTATAGAGTCATATGTTAACCTGTCAATGTGTCGGGCCTGCATTCCTCATGAGAAGCATTAGTTTCAATTTCATGCTTTAATGCATGCTCTATAGGGTCATATGTTAACCTGTCAATGTGTCGGGCCTGCATTCCTCATGAGGAGCTTTAGTTTCATTTTCATGCCTTAATGCATGCTCTATAGATTCATATGTTAACCTGTTAATGTGTTGGGCCCACATTACTCATGAGGAGCTTTAGTTTCATTTTCATGCTTTAAGGCACGCTCTATAGAGTCATATGATAACCTGTCAATGTGTTGGGCCTGCATTCCCCATGAGGGGCTTTAGTTTCATTTTCATGCTTTAATCCATGCTCTATAGAGTCATATGTTAACCTGTCAATGTGTTGGGCCTGCATTCCCCATGAGGGGCTTTAGTTTCATTTTCATGCTTTAATCGATGCTCTATAGAGTCATAAGTTAACCTGTCAATGTGTTGGGCCTGCATTCCTCATGATGAGCTTTAGTTTCATTTTCATGCTTTAATGCATGCTCTATAGAGCCATATGTTAACCTGTCAATGTGTTGGGCCTGCATCCCTCATGAGGAGCTTTGGTTTCATTTTCATGCTTTAATGCATGCTCTATAGTGTCATACGTTAACCTGTCAATGTGTTTGGCCTGCATTCCTCATAAGGAGCTTTAGTTTCATTTTCGTGCTTCAATCCATGCTCTATAGAGTCATATGTTAACCTGTCAATGTTTTGGGCCTGCATTCATCATGAGGAGCTTTAGTTTCATTTTCATGCTTTAATGCATGCTCTATAGAGTCATATGTTAACCTGTCAATATGTTGGGCCAGCATACCTCATGAGGAGCTTTAGTTTCATTTTCATGCTTTAATGCATGCTCTATAGAGTCATATTTTAACCTGTCAATGTGTTGGGCCTGCTTTCCTCATGAGGAGCTTTAGTTTCATTTTCATGCTTTAATGCATGCTCTATAGAGTCATATGTTAACCTGTCAATGTGTTGGGCCTGCATTCCTCATGAGTAGCTTTAGTATCATATTCATGCTTTAATGCATGCTCTATAAAGTCATACGTTAACCTGCCAATGTGTCGGGCCTGCATTCCTCATGAGGGGCTTTAGTTTTATTTTCATGCTTTAATGCATGCTCTATAGAGTCATACGTTAACCTGTCAATGTGTCGGGCCTGCATTCCTCATGAGGAGCTTTACTTTCATTTTCATGCTTTAATGCATGCTCTATAGAGTCATATGTTAACCTGTCAATGTGTCGGGCCTGCATTCCTCATGAGAAGCATTAGTTTCAATTTCATGCTTTAATGCATGCTCTATAGGGTCATATGTTAACCTGTCAATGTGTCGGGCCTGCATTCCTCATGAGGAGCTTTAGTTTCATTTTCATGCTTTAATGCATGCTCTATAGAGTCATATGTTAACCTGTCAATGTGTGGGCCTGCATTACTCATGAGGAGCTTTAGTTTCATTTTCATGCTTTAAGGCACGCTCTATAGAGTCATATGATAACCTGTCAATGTGTTGGGCCTGCATTCCCCATGAGGAGCTTTAGTTTCATTTTCATGCTTTAATGCATGCTCTATAGAGTCATATGTTAACCTGTCAATGTGTTGGGCCTGCATTCCCCATGAGGAGCTTTAATTTCATTTTCATGCTTTAATGCATGCTCTATAGAGTCATATGTTAACCTGTCAATGTGTTGGGCCTGCATTCAACATGAGGAGCTTTAGTTTCATTTTCAAGCTTTAATGCATGCTCTATAGAGTCATATGTTAACCTGTCAATGTGTTGGGCCTGCATTCCCCATGAGGAGCTTTAGTTTCATTTTCATGCTTTAATGCATGCTCTATAGAGTCATATGTTAACCTGAAAATGTGTTGGGCCTGCATTCCCCATGAGGAGCTTTAGTTTCATTTTCATGCTTTAATGCATGCTCTATAGAGTCATATGTTACCCTGTCATTGTGTTGGGCCTGCATTCCTCATGAGGAGCTTTAGTTTCATTTTCATGCTTTAATGCATGCTCTATAGAGTCATATGTTAACCTGTCAATGTGTTGGGCCTGCATTCCTCATGAGGAGCTTTGGTTTCATTTTCATGCTTTAATGCATGCTCTATAGAGTCATATGTTAACCTGTCAAAGTGTTGGGCCTGCATTCCCCATGAGGAGCTTAAGTTTCATTTTCATGCTTTAATGCATGCTCTTTAGAGTCATATGTTAACCTGTCAATGTGTTGGGCCTGCATTCCCCATGAGGGGCTTTAGTTTCATTTTCATGCTTTAATCCATGCTCTATAGAGTCATATGTTAACCTGTCAATGTGTTGGGCCTGCATTCCTCATGATGAGCTTTAGTTTCATTTTCATGCTTTAATGCATGCTCTATAGAGTCATATGTTAACCTGTCAATGTGTTGGGCCTGCATCCCTCATGAGGAGCTTTGGTTTCATTTTCATGCTTTAATGCATGCTCTATAGTGTCATACGTTAACCTGTCAATGTGTTGGGCCTGCATTCCTCATAAGGAGCTTTAGTTTCATTTTCGTGCTTCAATGCATGCTCTATAGAGTCATATGTTAACCTGTCAATGTTTTGGGCCTGCTTTCCTCATGAGGAGCTTTAGTTTCATTTTCATGCTTTAATGCATGCTCTATAGAGTCATATGTTAACCTGTCAATGTGTTGGGCCTGTATTCCTCATGAGGAGCTTTAGTTTCATTTTCATGCTTTAATGCATGCTCTATAGAGTCATATGTTAACCTGTCAATGTGTTGGGCCTGCATTCCTCATGAGTAACTTTAGTATCATATTCATGCTTTAATGCATGCTCTATAAAGTCGTACGTTAACCTGCCAATGTGTCGGGCCTGCACTCCTCATGAGGGGCTTTAGTTTCATTTTCATGCTTTAATGCATGCTCTATAGAGTCATACGTTAACCTGTCAATGTGTCGGGCCTGCATTCCTCATGAGGAGCTTTACTTTCATTTTCATGCTTTAATGCATGCTCTATAGAGTCATATGTTAACCTGTCAATGTGTCGGGCCTGCATTCCTCATGAGAAGCATTAGTTTCAATTTCATGCTTTAATGCATGTTCTATAGGGTCATATGTTAACCTGTCAATGTGTCGGGCCTGCATTCCTCATGAGGAGCTTTAGTTTCATTTTCATGCTTTAATGCATGCTCTATAGAGTCATATGTTAACCTGTTAATGTGTTGGCCTGCATTACTCATGAGGAGCTTTAGTTTCATTTTCATGCTTTAAGGCACGCTCTATAGAGTCATATGATAACCTGTCAATGTGTTGGGCCTGCATTCCCCATGAGGAGCTTTAGTTTCATTTTCATGCTTTAATGCATGCTCTATAGAGTCATATGTTAACCTGTCAATGTGTTGGGCCTGCATTCCCTATGAGGAGCTTTAATTTCATTTTCATGCTTTAATGCATGCTCTATAGAGTCATATGTTAACCTGTCAATGTGTTGGGCCTGCATTCAACATGAGGAGCTTTAGTTTCATTTTCAAGCTTTAATGCATGCTCTATAGAGTCATATGTTAACCTGTCAATGTGTTGGGCCTGCATTCCCCATGAGGAGCTTTAGTTTCATTTTCATGCTTTAATGCATGCTCTATAGAGTCATATGTTAACCTGAAAATGTGTTGGGCCTGCATTCCCCATGAGGAGCTTTATTTTCATTTTCATGCTTGAATGCATGCTCTATAGAGTCATATGTTAACCTGTCAAAGTGTTGGGCCTGCATTCCCCATGAGGAGCTTAAGTTTCATTTTCATGCTTTAATGCATGCTCTTTAGAGTCATATGTTAACCTGTCAATGTGTTGGGCCTGCATTCCCCATGAGGGGCTTTAGTTTCATTTTCATGCTTTAATCCATGCTCTATAGAGTCATATGTTAACCTGTCAATGTGTTGGGCCTGCATTCCTCATGATGAGCTTTAGTTTCATTTTCATGCTTTAATGCATGCTCTATAGAGTCATATGTTAACCTGTCAATGTGTTGGGCCTGCATCCCTCATGAGGAGCTTTGGTTTCATTTTCATGCTTTAATGCATGCTCTATAGTGTCATACGTTAACCTGTCAATGTGTTGGGCCTGCATTCCTCATAAGGAGCTTTAGTTTCATTTTCGTGCTTCAATGCATGCTCTATAGAGTCATATGTTAACCTGTCAATGTTTTCGGCCTGCATTCATCATGAGGAGCTTTAGTTTCATTTTCATGCTTTAATGCATGCTCTATAGAGTCATATGTTAACCTGTCAATGTGTTGGGCCTGTATTCCTCATGAGGAGCTTTAGTTTCATTTTCATGCTTTAATGCATGCTCTATAGAGTCATATGTTAACCTGTCAATGTGTTGGGCCTGCATTCCTCATGAGGAGCTTTAGTTTCATTTTCATACTTTAATGCATGCTCTATAGAGTCATATGTTAACCTGTCAATGTGTTGGGCCTGCATTCAACATGAGGAGTTTTAGTTTCATTTTCAAGCTTTAATGAATGCTCTATAGAGTCATATGTTAACCTGTCAATGTGTTGGGCCTGCATTCCCCATGAGGAGCTTTAGTTTCATTTTCATGCTTTAATGCATGCTCTATAGAGTCATATGTTAACCTGAAAATGTGTTGGGCCTGCATTCCCCATGAGGAGCTTTAGTTTCATTTTCATGCTTTAATGCATGCTCTATAGAGTCATATGTTACCCTGTCATTGTGTTGGGCCTGCATTCCTCATGAGGAGCTTTAGTTTCATTTTCATGCTTTAATGCATGCTCTATAGAGTCATATGTTAACCTGTCAATGTGTTGGGCCTGCATTCCTCATGAGAAGCTTTAGTTTCATTTTCATGCTTGAATGCATGCTCTATAGAGTCATATGTTAACCTGTCAAAGTGTTGGGCCTGCATTCCCCATAAGGAGCTTTAGTTTCATTTTCATGCTTTAATGCATGCTCTATAGAGTCATATGTTAACCTGTCAATGTGTTGGGCCTGCATTCCCCATGAGGGGCTTTAGTTTCATTTTCATGCTTTAATCCATGCTCTATAGAGTCATATGTTAACCTGTCAATGTGTTGGGCCTGCATTCCTCATGATGAGCTTTAGTTTCATTTTCATGCTTTAATGCATGCTGTATAGAGTCATATGTTAACCTGTCAATGTGTTGGGCCTGCATCCCTCATGAGGAGCTTTGGTTTCATTTTCATGCTTTAATGCATGCTCTATAGTGTCATACGTTAACCTGTCAATGTGTTGGGCCTGCATTCCTCATAAGGAGCTTTAGTTTCATTTTCGTGCTTCAATGCATGCTCTATAGAGTCATATGTTAACCTGTCAATGTTTTCGGCCTGCATTCATCATGAGGAGCTTTAGTTTCATTTTCATGCTTTAATGCATGCTCTATAGAGTCATATGTTAACCTGTCAATGTGTTGGGCCTGTATTCCTCATGAGGAGCTTTAGTTTCATTTTCATGCTTTAATGCATGCTCTATAGAGTCATATGTTAACCTGTCAATGTGTTGGGCCTGCATTCCTCATGAGGAGCTTTAGTTTCATTTTCATACTTTAATGCATGCTCTATAGAGTCATATGTTAACCTGTGAATGTGTTGGGCCTGCATTCCTCATGAGGAGCTTTAGTTTCATTTTCATGCTTTAATACATGCTCTATAGAGTCATATGCTAACCTGTCAATGTGTTGGGCCTGCATTCCCCATGAGGAGCTTTAGTTTCATTTTCATGCTTTAATGCATGCTCTATAGAGTCATATGTTAACCTGTCAATGTTTTCGGCCTGCATTCATCATGAGGAGCTTTAGTTTCATTTTCATGCTTTAATGCATGCTCTATAGAGTCATATGTTAACCTGTCAATGTGTTGGGCCTGTATTCCTCATGAGGAGCTTTAGTTTCATTTTTATGCTTTAATGCATGCTCTATAGAGTCATATGTTAACCTGTCAATGTGTTGGGCCTGCATTCCTCATGAGGAGCTTTAGTTTCATTTTCATACTTTAATGCATGCTCTATAGAGTCATATGTTAACCTGTGAATGTGTTGGGCCTGCATTCCTCATGAGGAGCTTTAGTTTCATTTTCATGCTTTAATACATGCTCTATAGAGTCATATGCTAACCTGTCAATGTGTTGGGCCTGCATTCCCCATGAGGAGCTTTAGTTTCATTTTCATGCTTTAATGCATGCTCTATAGAGTCATATGTTAACCTGTCAATGTGTTGGGCCTGCATTCCTCATGAGGAGCTTTAGTTTCATTTTCATGCTTTAATGCATGCCCTATAGAGTCATGTGCTAACCTGTCATTGTGATGGGCCTGCTTTCCCCATGAGGGGCTTTAGTTTCATTATCATGCTTTAACGCATGCTCTATAGAGTCATATGTTAACCTGTCAATGTGTTGGGCCTGAATTCCTCATGAGGAGCTTTAGTTTCAATTTCATGCTTTAATGCATGCTCTATAGAGTCATATGTTAACCTGTCAATGTGTTGGGCCTGCATTCCTCATGAGGAGCTTTAGTTTCATTTTCATGCTTTAATGCATGCTCTATAGAGTCATATGTTAACTTGTCAATGTGTTGGGCCTGCATTCCTCAAGAGGAGCTTTAGTTTCATTTTCATTCTTTAATCCATGCTCTATAGAGTCATGTGTTAACCTGTCAATGTGTTGGGTCTGCATTCCTTATGAGGAGCTTTTTGTTTCATTTTCATGCTTTAATGCATGCTCCATAGAGTCGTATATTAACCGGTCAATGTGTTGGGCCTGCATTCCTCATGAGGAGCTTTAGTTTCATTTTCAAGCTTCAATGCATGCTCTATAGAGTCATATGTTAACCTGTCAATATGTTTGGCCAGCATACCTCATGAGGAGCTTTAGTTTCATTTTCATGCTTTAATGCATGCTCTATAGAGTCATATGTTAACCTGTCAATGTGTTGGGCCTGCTTTCCTCATGAGGAGCTTTAGTTTCATTTTCATGCTTTAATGCATGCTCTATAGAGTCATATGTTAACCTGTCAATGTGTTGGGCCTGCATTCCTCATGAGTAGCTTAAGTATCATATTCATGCTTTAATGCATGCTCTATAAAGTCATACGTTAACCTGCCAATGTGTCCGGCCTGCATTCCTCATGAGGGCCTTTAGTTTCATTTTCATGCTTTAATGCATGCTCTATAGAGTCATACGTTAACCTGTCAATGTGTCGGGCCTGCATTCCTCATGAGGAGCTTTACTTTCATTTTCATGCTTTAATGCATGCTCTATAGAGTCATATGTTAACCTGTCAATGTGTCGGGCCTGCATTCCTCATGAGAAGCATTAGTTTCAATTTCATGCTTTAATGCATGCTCTATAGGGTCATATGTTAACCTGTCAATGTGTCGGGCCTGCATTCCTCATGAGGAGCTTTAGTTTCATTTTCATGCCTTAATGCATGCTCTATAGAGTCATATGTTAACCTGTTAATGTGTTGGGCCTACATTACTCATGAGGAGCTTTAGTTTCATTTTCATGCTTTAAGGCACGCTCTATAGAGTCATATGATAACCTGTCAATGTGTTGGGCCTGCATTCCCCATGAGGGGCTTTAGTTTCATTTTCATGCTTTAATCCATGCTCTATAGAGTCATATGTTAACCTGTCAATGTGTTGGGCCTGCATTCCCCATGAGGGGCTTTAGTTTCATTTTCATGCTTTAATCGATGCTCTATAGACTCATAAGTTAACCTGTCAATGTGTTGGGCCTGCATTCCTCATGATGAGCTTTAGTTTCATTTTCATGCTTTAATGCATGCTCTATAGAGCCATATGTTAACCTGTCAATGTGTTGGGCCTGCATCCCTCATGAGGAGCTTTGGTTTCATTTTCATGCTTTAATGCATGCTCTATAGTGTCATACGTTAACCTGTCAATGTGTTGGGCCTGCATTCCTCATAAGGAGCTTTAGTTTCATTTTCGTGCTTCAATCCATGCTCTATAGAGTCATATGTTAACCTGTCAATGTTTTGGGCCTGCATTCATCATGAGGAGCTTTAGTTTCATTTTCATGCTTTAATGCATGCTCTATAGAGTCATATGTTAACCTGTCAATATGTTGGGCCAGCATACCTCATGAGGAGCTTTAGTTTCATTTTCATGCTTTAATGCATGCTCTATAGAGTCATATTTTAACCTGTCAATGTGTTGGGCCTGCTTTCCTCATGAGGAGCTTTAGTTTCATTTTCATGCTTTAATGCATGCTCTATAGAGTCATATGTTAACCTGTCAATGTGTTGGGCCTGCATTCCTCATGAGTAGCTTTAGTATCATATTCATGCTTTAATGCATGCTCTATAAAGTCATACGTTAACCTGCCAATGTGTCGGGCCTGCATTCCTCATGAGGGGCTTTAGTTTCATTTTCATGCTTTAATGCATGCTCTATAGAGTCATACGTTAACCTGTCAATGTGTCGGGCCTGCATTCCTCATGAGGAGCTTTACTTTCATTTTCATGCTTTAATGCATGCTCTATAGAGTCATATGTTAACCTGTCAATGTGTCGGGCCTGCATTCCTCATGAGAAACATTAGTTTCAATTTCATGCTTTAATGCATGCTCTATAGGGTCATATGTTAACCTGTCAATGTGTCGGGCCTGCATTCCTCATGAGGAGCTTTAGTTTCATTTTCATGCTTTAATGCATGCTCTATAGAGTCATATGTTAACCTGTTAATGTGTTGGCCTGCATTACTCATGAGGAGCTTTAGTTTCATTTTCAAGCTTTAAGGCACGCTCTATAGAGTCATATGATAACCTGTCAATGTGTTGGGCCTGCATTCCCCATGGAAGCTTTAATTTCATTTTCATGCTTTAATGCATGCTCTATAAAGTCATATGTTAACCTGTCAATGTGTTGGGCCTGCATTCAACATGAGGAGCTTTAGTTTCATTTTCAAGCTTTAATGCATGCTCTATAGAGTCATATGTTAACCTGTCAATGTGTTGGGCCTGCATTCCCCATGAGGAGCTTTAGTTTCATTTTCATGCTTTAATGCATGCTCTATAGAGTCATATGTTAACCTGAAAATGTGTTGGGCCTGCATTCCCCATGAGGAGCTTTAGTTTCATTTTCATGCTTTAATGCATGCTCTATAGAGTCATATATTACCCTGTCATTGTGTTGGGCCTGCATTCCTCATGAGGAGCTTTAGTTTCATTTTCATGCTTTAATGCATGCTCTATAGAGTCATATGTTAACCTGTCAATGTGTTGGGCCTGTATTCCTCATGAGGAGCTTTAGTTTCATTTTCATGCTTGAATGCATGCTCTATAGAGTCATATGTTAACCTGTCAAAGTGTTGGGCCTGCATTCCCCATGAGGAGCTTAAGTTTCATTTTCATGCTTTAATGCATGCTCTTTAGAGTCATATGTTAACCTGTCAATGTGTTGGGCCTGCATTCCCCATGAGGGGCTTTAGTTTCATTTTCATGCTTTAATCCATGCTCTATAGAGTCATATGTTATCCTGTCAATGTGTTGGGCCTGCATTCCTCATGATGAGCTTTAGTTTCATTTTCATGCTTTAATGCATGCTCTATAGAGTCATATGTTAACCTGTCAATGTGTTGGGCCTGCATCCCTCATGAGGAGCTTTGGTTTCATTTTCATGCTTTAATGCATGCTCTATAGTGTCATACGTTAACCTGTCAATGTGTTGGGCCTGCATTCCTCATAAGGAGCTTTAGTTTCATTTTCGTGCTTCAATGCATGCTCTATAGAGTCATATGTTAACCTGTCAATGTTTTGGGACTGCATTAATCATGAGGAGCTTTAGTTTCATTTTCATGCTTTAATGCATGCTCTATAGAGTCATATGTTAACCTGTCAATGTGTTGGGCCTGCATTCCTCATGAGTAGCTTAAGTATCATATTCATGCTTTAATGCATGCTCTATAAAGTCATACGTTAACCTGCCAATGTGTCCGGCCTGCATTCCTCATGAGGGCCTTTAGTTTCATTTTCATGCTTTAATGCATGCTCTATAGAGTCATACGTTAACCTGTCAATGTGTCGGGCCTGCATTCCTCATGAGGAGCTTTACTTTCATTTTCATGCTTTAATGCATGCTCTATAGAGTCATATGTTAACCTGTCAATGTGTCGGGCCTGCATTCCTCATGAGAAGCATTAGTTTCAATTTCATGCTTTAATGCATGCTCTATAGGGTCATATGTTAACCTGTCAATGTGTTGGGCCTGCATTCCTCATGAGTAGCTTAAGTATCATATTCATGCTTTAATGCATGCTCTATAAAGTCATACGTTAACCTGCCAATGTGTCCGGCCTGCATTCCTCATGAGGGCCTTTAGTTTCATTTTCATGCTTTAATGCATGCTCTATAGAGTCATACGTTAACCTGTCAATGTGTCGGGCCTGCATTCCTCATGAGGAGCTTTACTTTCATTTTCATGCTTTAATGCATGCTCTATAGAGTCATATGTTAACCTGTCAATGTGTCGGGCCTGCATTCCTCATGAGAAGCATTAGTTTCAATTTCATGCTTTAATGCATGCTCTATAGGGTCATATGTTAACCTGTCAATGTGTCGGGCCTGCATTCCTCATGAGGAGCTTTAGTTTCATTTTCATGCCTTAATGCATGCTCTATAGAGTCATATGTTAACCTGTTAATGTGTTGGGCCTACATTACTCATGAGAAGCTTTAGTTTCATTTTCATGCTTTAATGCATGCTCTATAGAGCCATATGTTAACCTGTCAATGTGTTGGGCCTGCATCCCTCATGAGGAGCTTTGGTTTCATTTTCAAGCTTTAATGCATGCTCTATAGTGTCATACGTTAACCTGTCAATGTGTTGGGCCTGCATTGCTCATAAGGAGCTTTAGTTTCATTTTCGTGCTTCAATCCATGCTCTATAGAGTCATATGTTAACCTGTCAATGTTTTGGGCCTGCATTCATCATGAGGAGCTTTAGTTTCATTTTCATGCTTTAATGCATGCTCTATAGAGTCATATGTTAACCTGTCAATATGTTGGGCCAGCATACCTCATGAGGAGCTTTAGTTTCATTTTCATGCTTTAATGCATGCTCTATAGAGTCATATTTTAACCTGTTAATGTGTTGGCCTGCATTACTCATGAGGAGCTTTAGTTTCATTTTCATGCTTTAAGGCACGCTCTATAGAGTCATATGATAACCTGTCAATGTGTTGGGCCTGCATTCCCCATGAGGAGCTTTAGTTTCATTTTCATGCTTTAATGCATGCTCTATAGAGTCATATGTTAACCTGTCAATGTGTTGGGCCTGCATTCCCCATGAGGAGCTTTAATTTCATTTTCACGCTTTAATGCATGCTCTATAGAGTCATATGTTAACCTGTCAATGTGTTGGGCCTGCATTCAACATGAGGAGCTTTAGTTTCATTTTCAAGCTTTAATGCATGCTCTATAGAGTCATATGTTAACCTGTCAATGTGTTGGGCCTGCATTCCCCATGAGGAGCTTTAGTTTCATTTTCATGCTTTAATGCATGCTCTATAGAGTCATATGTTAACCTGAAAATGTGTTGGGCCTGCATTCCCCATGAGGAGCTTTAGTTTCATTTTCATGCTTTAATGCATGCTCTATAGAGTCATATGTTAACCTGTCAATGTGTTGGGCCTGCATTCCTCATGAGTAGCTTTAGTATCATATTCATGCTTTAATGCATGCTCTATAAAGTCATACGTTAACCTGCCAATGTGTCGGGCCTGCATTCCTCATGAGGGGCTTTAGTTTCATTTTCATGCTTTAATGCATGCTCTATAGAGTCATACGTTAACCTGTCAATGTGTCGGGCCTGCATTCCTCATGAGGAGCTTTACTTTCATTTTCATGCTTTAATGCATGCTCTATAGAGTCATATGTTAACCTGTCAATGTGTCGGGCCTGCATTCCTCATGAGAAGCATTAGTTTCAATTTCATGCTTTAATGCATGCTCTATAGGGTCATATGTTAACCTGTCAATGTGTCGGGCCTGCATTCCTCATGAGGAGCTTTAGTTTCATTTTCATGCTTTAATGCATGCTCTATAGAGCCATATGTTAACCTGTTAATGTGTTGGCCTGCATTACTCATGAGGAGCTTTAGTTTCATTTTCAAGCTTTAAGGCACGCTCTATAGAGTCATATGATAACCTGTCAATGTTTTGGGCCTGCATTCCCCATGAGGAGCTTTAGTTTCATTTTCATGCTTTAATGCATGCTCTATGGAGTCATATGTTAACCTGTCAATGTGTTGGGCCTGCATTCCCCATGAGGAGCTTTAATTTCATTTTCATGCTTTAATGCATGCTCTATAAAGTCATATGTTAACCTGTCAATGTGTTGGGCCTGCATTCAACATGAGGAGCTTTAGTTTCATTTTCAAGCTTTAATGCATGCTCTATAGAGTCATATGTTAACCTGTCAATGTGTTGGGCCTGCATTCCCCATGAGGAGCTTTAGTTTCATTTTCATGCTTTAATGCATGCTCTATAGAGTCATATGTTAACCTGAAAATGTGTTGGGCCTGCATTCCCCATGAGGAGCTTTAGTTTCATTTTCATGCTTTAATGCATGCTCTATAGAGTCATATGTTACCCTGTCATTGTGTTGGGCCTGCATTCCTCATGAGGAGCTTTAGTTTCATTTTCATGCTTTAATGCATGCTCTATAGAGTCATATGTTAACCTGTCAATGTGTTGGGCCTGTATTCCTCATGAGGAGCTTTAGTTTCATTTTCATGCTTGAATGCATGCTCTATAGAGTCATATGTTAACCTGTCAAAGTGTTGGGCCTGCATTCCCCATGAGGAGCTTAAGTTTCATTTTCATGCTTTAATGCATGCTCTTTAGAGTCATATGTTAACCTGTCAATGTGTTGGGCCTGCATTCCCCATGAGGGGCTTTAGTTTCATTTTCATGCTTTAATCCATGCTCTATAGAGTCATATGTTAACCTGTCAATGTGTTGGGCCTGCATTCCTCATGATGAGCTTTAGTTTCATTTTCATGCTTTAATGCATGCTCTATAGAGTCATATGTTAACCTGTCAATGTGTTGGGCCTGCATCCCTCATGAGAAGCTTTGGTTTCATTTTCATGCTTTAATGCATGCTCTATAGTGTCATACGTTAACCTGTCAATGTGTTGGGCCTGCATTCCTCATGAGTAGCTTAAGTATCATATTCATGCTTTAATGCATGCTCTATAAAGTCATACGTTAACCTGCCAATGTGTCCGGCCTGCATTCCTCATGAGGGCCTTTAGTTTCATTTTCATGCTTTAATGCATGCTCTATAGAGTCATACGTTAACCTGACAATGTGTCGGGCCTGCATTCCTCATGAGGAGCTTTACTTTCATTTTCATGCTTTAATGCATGCTCTATAGAGTCATATGTTAACCTGTCAATGTGTCGGGCCTGCATTCCTCATGAGAAGCATTAGTTTCAATTTCATGCTTTAATGCATGCTCTATAGGGTCATATGTTAACCTGTCAATGTGTTGGGCCTGCATTCCTCATGAGTAGCTTAAGTATCATATTCATGCTTTAATGCATGCTCTATAAAGTCATACGTTAACCTGCCAATGTGTCCGGCCTGCATTCCTCATGAGGGCCTTTAGTTTCATTTTCATGCTTTAATGCATGCTCTATAGAGTCATACGTTAACCTGTCAATGTGTCGGGCCTGCATTCCTCATGAGGAGCTTTACTTTCATTTTCATGCTTCAATCCATGCTCTATAGAGTCATATGTTAACCTGTCAATGTGTTGGGCCTGCATCCCTCATGAGGAGCTTTGGTTTCATTTTCATGCTTTAATGCATGCTCTATAGTGTCATACGTTAACCTGTCAATGTGTTAGGCCTGCATTCCTCATAAGGAGCTTTAGTTTCATTTTCATGCTTCAATCCATGCTCTATAGAGTCATATGTTAACCTGTCAATGTTTTGGGCCTGCATTCATCATGAGGAGCTTTAGTTTCATTTTCATGCTTTAATGCATGCTCTATAGAGTCATATGTTAACCTGTCAATATGTTGGGCCAGCATACCTCATGAGGAGCTTTAGTTTCATATTCATGCTTTAATGCATGCTCTATAGAGTCATATTTTAACCTGTCAATGTGTTGGGCCTGCTTTCCTCATGAGGAGCTTTAGTTTCATTTTCATGCTTTAATGCATGCTCTATAGAGTCATATGTTAACCTGTCAATGTGTTGGGCCTGCATTCCTCATGAGTAGCTTTAGTATCATATTCATGCTTTAATGCATGCTCTATAAAGTCATACGTTAACCTGCCAATGTGTCGGGCCTGCATTCCTCATGAGGGGCTTTAGTTTCATTTTCATGCTTTAATGCATGCTCTATAGAGTCATACGTTAACCTGTCAATGTGTCGGGCCTGCATTCCTCATGAGGAGCTTTACTTTCATTTTCATGCTTTAATGCATGCTCTATAGAGTCATATGTTAACCTGTCAATGTGTCGGGCCTGCATTCCTCATGAGAAGCATTAGTTTCAATTTCATGCTTTAATGCATGCTCTATAGGGTCATATGTTAACCTGTCAATGTGTCGGGCCTGCATTCCTCATGAGGAGCTTTAGTTTCATTTTCATGCTTTAATGCATGCTCTATAGAGTCATATGTTAACCTGTTAATGTGTTGGCCTGCATTACTCATGAGGAGCTTTAGTTTCATTTTCATGCTTTAAGGCACGCTCTATAGAGTCATATGATAACCTGTCAATGTGTTGGGCCTGCATTCCCCATGAGGAGCTTTAGTTTCATTTTCATGCTTTAATGCATGCTCTATAGAGTCATATGTTAACCTGTCAATGTGTTGGGCCTGCATTCCCCATGAGGAGCTTTAATTTCATTTTCACGCTTTAATGCATGCTCTATAGAGTCATATGTTAACCTGTCAATGTGTTGGGCCTGCATTCAACATGAGGAGCTTTAGTTTCATTTTCAAGCTTTAATGCATGCTCTATAGAGTCATATGTTAACCTGTCAATGTGTTGGGCCTGCATTCCCCATGAGGAGCTTTAGTTTCTTTTTCATGCTTTAATGCATGCTCTATAGAGTCATATGTTAACCTGAAAATGTGTTGGGCCTGCATTCCCCATGAGGAGCTTTAGTTTCATTTTCATGCTTTAATGCATGCTCTATAGAGTCATATGTTACCCTGTCATTGTGTTGGGCCTGCATTCCTCATGAGGAGCTTTAGTTTCATTTTCATGCTTTAATGCATGCTCTATAGAGTCATATGTTAACCTGTCAATGTGTTGGGCCTGCATTCCTCATGAGGAGCTTTAGTTTCATTTTCATGCTTGAATGCATGCTCTATAGAGTCATATGTTAACCTGTCAAAGTGTTGGGCCTGCATTCCCCATGAGGAGCTTAAGTTTCATTTTCATGCTTTAATGCATGCTCTTTAGAGTCATATGTTAACCTGTCAATGTGTTGGGCCTGCATTCCCCATGAGGGGCTTTAGTTTCATTTTCATGCTTTAATCCATGCTCTATAGAGTCATATGTTAACCTGTCAATGTGTTGGGCCTGCATTCCTCATGATGAGCTTTAGTTTCATTTTCATGCTTTAATGCATGCTCTATAGAGTCACATGTTAACCTGTCAATGTGTTGGGCCTGCATCCCTCATGAGGAGCTTTGGTTTCATTTTCATGCTTTAATGCATGCTCTATAGTGTCATACGTCAACCTGTCAATGTGTTGGGCCTGCATTCCTCATAAGGAGCTTTAGTTTCATTTTCGTGCTTCAATGCATGCTCTATAGAGTCATATGTTAACCTGTCAATGTTTTGGGCCTGCATTCATCATGAGGAGCTTTAGTTTCATTTTCATGCTTTAATGCATGCTCTATAGAGTCATATGTTAACCTGTCAATGTGTTGGGCCTGTATTCCTCATGAGGAGCTTTAGTTTCATTTTCATGCTTTAATGCATGCTCTATAGAGTCATATGTTAACCTGTCAATGTGTTGGGCCTGCATTCCTCATGAGGAGCTTTAGTTTCATTTTCATACTTTAATGCATGCTCTATAGAGTCATATGTTAACCTGTGAATGTGTTGGGCCTGCATTCCTCATGAGGAGCTTTAGTTTCATTTTCATGCTTTAATGCATGCTCTATAGAGTCATATGCTAACCTGTCAATGTGTTGGGCCTGCATTCCCCATGAGAAGCTTTAGTTTCATTTTCATGCTTTAATGCATGCTCTATAGAGTCATATGTTAACCTGTCAATGTGTTGGGCCTGCATTCCTCATGAGGTGCTTTAGTTTCATTTTCATGCTTTAATGCATGCTCTATAGAGTCATATGTTAACCTGTGAATGTGTTGGGCCTGCATTCCTCATGAGGAGCTTTAGTTTCATTTTCATGCTTTAATGCATGCTCTATAGAGTCATATGCTAACCTGTCAATGTGTTGGGCCTGCATTCCCCATGAGAAGCTTTAGTTTCATTTTCATGCTTTAATGCATGCTCTATAGAGTCATATGTTAACCTGTCAATGTGTTGGGCCTGCATTCCTCATGAGGAGCTTTAGTTTCATTTTCATGCTTTAATGCATGCTCTATAGAGTCATATGCTAACCTGTCAATGTGATGGGCCTGCTTTCCCCATGAGGGGCTTTAGTTTCATTATCATGCTTTAATGCATGCTCTATAGAGTCATATGTTAACCTGTCAATGTGTTGGGCCTGAATTCCTCATGAGGAGCTTTAGTTTCAATTTCATGCTTTAATGCATGCTCTATAGAGTCATATGTTAACCTGTCAATGTGTTGGGCCTGCATTCCTCATGAGGAGCTTTAGTTTCATTTTCATGATTTAATGCATGCTCTATAGAGTCATATGTTAACTTGTCAATGTGTTGGGCCTGCATTCCTCAAGAGGAGCTTTAGTTTCATTTTCATTCTTTAATCCATGCTCTATAGAGTCATGTCTTAACCTGTCAATGTGTTGGGTCTGCATTCCTTATGAGGAGCTTTAGTTTCATTTTCATGCTTTAATGCATGCTCCATAGAGTCGTATATTAACCGGTCAATGTGTTGGGCCTGCATTCCTCATGAGGAGCTTTAGTTTCATTTTCAAGCTTCAATGCATGCTCTATAGAGTCATATGTTAACCTGTCAATATGTTGGGCCAGCATACCTCATGAGGAGCTTTAGTTTCATTTTCATGCTTTAAAGCATGCTCTATAGAGTCATATGTTAACCTGTCAATGTGTTGGGCCTGCTTTCCTCATGAGGAGCTTTAGTTTCATTTTCATGCTTTAATGCATGCTCTATAGAGTCATATGTTAACCTTTCAATGTGTTGGGCCTGCATTCCTCATGAGTAGCTTAAGTATCATATTCATGCTTGAATGCATGCTCTATAAAGTCATACGTTAACCTGCCAATGTGTAAGGCCTGCATTCCTCATGAGGGCCTTTAGTTTCATTTTCATGCTTTAATTCATGCTCTATAGAGTCATACGTTAACCTGTCAATGTGTCGGGCCTGCATTCCTCATGAGGAGCTTTACTTTCATTTTCATGCTTTAATGCATGCTCTATAGAGTCATATGTTAACCTGTCAATGTGTCGGGCCTGCATTCCTCATGAGAAGCATTAGTTTCAATTTCATGCTTTAATGCATGCTCTATAGGGTCATATGTTAACCTGTCAATGTGTCGGGCTTGCATTCCTCATGAGGAGCTTTAGTTTCATTTTCATGCCTTAATGCATGCTCTATAGAGTCATATGTTAACCTGTTAATGTGTTGGGCCTACATTACTCATGAGGAGCTTTAGTTTCATTTTCATGCTTTAAGGCACGCTCTATAGAGTCATATGATAACCTGTCAATGTGTTGGGCCTGCATTCCCCATGAGGGGCTTTAGTTTCATTTTCATGCTTTAATCCATGCTCTATAGAGTCATATGTTAACCTGTCAATGTGTTGGGCCTGCATTCCTCATGAGGAGCTTTAGTATCATTTTCATGCTTTAATGCATGCTCTATAGAGTCATATGTTAACCTGTCAATGTGTTGGGCCTGCATCCCTCGTGAGGAGCTTTGGTTTCATATTCATGCTTTAATGCATGCTCTATAGTGTCATACGTTAACCTGTCAATGTGTTGGGCCTGCATTCCTCATAAGGAGCTTTAGTTTCATTTTCGTGCTTCAATGCATGCTCTATAGAGTCATATGTTAACCTGTCAATGTTTTGGGCCTGCATTCATCATGAGGAGCTTTAGTTTCATTTTCATGCTTTAATGCATGCTCTATAGAGTCATATGTTAACCTGTCAATGTGTTGGGCCTGTATTCCTCATGAGGAGCTTTAGTTTCATTTTCATGCTTTAATGCATGCTCTATAGAGTCATATGTTAACCTGTCAATGTGTTGGGCCTGCATTCCTCATGAGGAGCTTTAGTTTCATTTTCATACTTTAATGCATGCTCTATAGAGTCATATGTTAACCTGTCAATGTGTTGGGCCTGCATTCAACATGACGAGCTTTAGTTTCATTTTCAAGCTTTAATGCATCCTCTATAGAGACATATGTTAACCTGTTAATGTGTTGGGCATGCATTCCCCATCACGAGCTTTAGTTTCATTTTCATGCTTTAATGCATGCTCTATAGAGTCATATGTTAAGCTGTCAATGTGTTGGGCCTGGATTCCCCATGAGGAGTTTTAGTTTCATTTTCATGCTTTAATGCATGCTCTATAGAGTAATATGTTAACCTGTCAATGTGTTTGGCCCGCATTCCCCATGAGGAGCTTTAGTTTCATTTTCAAGCTTTAATGCATGCTCTATAGAGTCATATGTTAACCTGTCAATATGTTGGGCCTGCATTCAACATGACGAGCTTTAGTTTCATTTTCAAGCTTTAATGCATCCTCTATAGAGTCATATGTTAACCTGTCAATGTGTTGGGCCTGCATTCCCCATGAGGAGTTTTAGTTTCATTTTGATGCTCTAATGCATGCTCTATAGAGTCATATGTTAACCTGTCAATGTGTTGGGCCTGCATTCCCCATGAGGAGCTTTAGTTTCGTTTTCAAGCTTTAATGCATGCTCTATAGAGTCATATGTTAACCTGTCAATGTGTTGGGCCTGCATTCCTCATGAGGAGCTTTAGTTTCATTTTCATGCTTTAATGCATGCTCTATAGAGTCATATGTTAACCTGTCAATGTGTTGGGCCTGCATTGCTCACGAGGAGCTTTAGTTTCATTTTCATGCTTTAATGCATGCTCTATAGAGTCATATGTTAACCTGTCAATGTGTTGGGCCTGCATTCCTCATGAGGAGCTTTAGTTTCAATTTCATGCTTTAATGCATGCTCTATAGAGTCATATGTTAACCTGTCAATGTGTCGGGCCTGCATTCCTCATGAGGAGCTTTAGTTTCATTTTCATGCTTTAATGCATGCTCTATAGAGTCATATGTTAACCTGTTAATGTGTTGGGCCTGCATTACTCATGAGGAGCTTTAGTTTCATTTTCATGCTTTAAGGCACGCTCTATAGAGTCATATGTTAACCTGTCAATGTGTTGGGCCTGCATACCCCATGAGGAGCTTTTGTTTCATTTTCATGCTTTAATGCATGCTCTATAGAGTCATATGTTAACCTGTCAATGTGTTGGGCCTGCATTCCCCATGAGGAGCTTTAGTTTCATTTTCATGCTTTAATGCATGCTCTATAGAGTCATATGTTAACCTGTCAATGTGTTGGGCCTGCATTCAACATGAGGAGCTTTAGTTTCATTTTCATGCTTTAATGCATGCTCTATAGAGTCATATGTTAACCTGTCAATGTGTTGGGCCTGCATTCCCCATGAGGAGCTTTAGTTTCATTTTCATGCTTTAATTCATGCTCTATAGAGTCATATGTTAACCTGAAAATGTGTTGGGCCTGCATTCCCTATGAGGAGCTTTAGTTTCATTTTCATGCTTTAATGCATGCTCTATAGAGTCATATGTTACCCTGTCATTGTGTTGGGCCTGCATTCCTCATGAGGAGCTTTAGTTTCATTTTCATGCTTTAATGCATGCTCTATAGAGTCATATGTTAACCTGTCAATGTGTTGGGCCTGCATTCCTCATGATGAGCTTTAGTTTCATTTTCATGCTTTAATGCATGCTCTATAGAGTCATATGTTAACCTGTCAATGTGTTGGGCCTGCATTCCTCATGAGTAGCTTTAGTATCATATTCATGCTTTAATGCATGCTCTATAAAGTCATACGTTAACCTGCCAATGTGTCCGGCCTGAATTCCTCATGAGGGGCTTTAGTTTCATTTTCATGCTTTAATGCATGCTCTATAGAGTCATACGTTAACCTGTCAATGTGTCGGGCCTGCATTCCTCATGAGGAGCTTTACTTTCATTTTCATGCTTTAATGCATGCTCTATAGAGTCATATGTTAACCTGTCAATGTGTCGGGCCTGCATTCCTCATGAGAAGCATTAGTTTCAATTTCATGCTTTAATGCATGCTCTATAGGGTCATATGTTAACCTGTCAATGTGTCGGGCCTGCATTCCTCATGAGGAGCTTTAGTTTCATTTTCATGCTTTAATGCATGCTCTATAGAGTCATATGTTAACCTGTTAATGTGTTGGCCTGCATTACTCATGAGGAGCTTTAGTTTCATTTCCATGCTTTAAGGCACGCTCTATAGAGTCATATGATAACCTGTCAATGTGTTGGGCCTGCATTCCCCATGAGGAGCTTTAGTTTCATTTTCATGCTTTAATGCATGCTCTATAGCGTCATATGTTAACCTGTCAATGTGTTGGGCCTGCATTCCCCATGAGGAGCTTTAGTTTCAATTTCATGCTTTAATGCATGCTCTATAGAGTCATATGTTAACCTGTCAATGTGTTGGGCCTGCATTCAACATGAGGAGCTTTAGTTTCATTTTCAAGCTTTAATGCATGCTCTATAGAGTCATATGTTAACCTGTCAATGTGTTGGGCCTGCATTCCCCATGAGGAGCTTTAGTTTCATTTTCATGCTTTAATGCATGCTCCATAGAGTCATATGTTAACCTGAAAATGTGTTGGGCCTGCATTCCCCATGAGGAGCTTTAGTTTCATTTTCATGCTTTAATGCATGCTCTATAGAGTCATATGTTACCCTGTCATTGTGTTGGGCCTGCATTCCTCATGAGGAGCTTTAGTTTCATTTTCATGCTTTAATGCATGCTCTATAGAGTCATATGTTAGCCCGTCAATGTGTTGGGCCTGCATTCCTCATGAGGAGCTTTAGTTTCATTTTCATGCTTGAATGCATGCTCTATAGAGTCATATGTTAACCTGTCAAAGTGTTGGGCCTGCATTCCCCATGAGGAGCTTTAGTTTCATTTTCATTCTTTAATGCATGCTCTATAGGGTCATATGTTAACCTGTCAATGTGTTGGGCCTGCATTCCCCATGTGGGGCTTTAGTTTCATTTTCATGCTTTAATCCATGCTCTATAGAGTCATAAGTTAACCTGTCAATGTGTTGGGCCTGCATTCCTCATGATGAGCTTTAGTTTCATTTTCATGCTTTAATGCATGCTCTATAGAGTCATATGTTAACCTGTCAATGTGTTGGGCCTGCATCCCTCATGAGGAGCTCTGGTTTCATTTTCATGCTTTAATGCATGCTCTATAGTGTCATACGTTAACCTGTCAATGTGTTGGGCCTGCATTCCTTATAAGGAGCTTTAGTTTCATTTTCGTGCTTCAGTGCATGCTCTATAGAGTCATATGTTAACCTGTCGATGTTTTGGGCCTGCATTCATCATGAGGAGCTTTAGTTTCATTTTCATGCTTTAATGCATGCTCTATAGAGTCATATGTTAACCTGTCAATATGTTGGGCCAGCATACCTCATGAGGAGCTTTAGTTTCATTTTCATGCTTTAATGCATGCTCTATAGAGTCATATGTTAACCTGTCAATGTGTTGGGCCTGCTTTCCTCATGAGGAGCTTTAGTTTCATTTTCATGCTTTAATGCATGCTCTATAGAGTCATATGTTAACCTGTCAATGTGTTGGGCCTGCATTCCTCATGAGTAGCTTTAGTATCATATTCATGCTTTAATGCATGCTCTATAAAGTCATACGTTAACCTGCCAATGGGTTCGGGCCTGCATTCCTCATGAGGGGCTTTAGTTTCATTTTCATGCTTTAATGCATGCTCTATAGAGCCATACGTTAACCTGTCAATGTGTCGGGCCTGCATTCCTCATGAGGAGATTTACTTTCATTTTCATGCTTTAATGCATGCTCTATAGAGTCATATGTTAACCTGTCAATGTGTCGGGCCTGCATTCCTCATGAGAAGCGTTAGTTTCAATTTCATGCTTTAATGCATGCTCTATAGGGTCATATGTTAACCTGTCAATGTGTCGGGCCTGCATTCCTCATGAGGAGCTTTAGTTTCATTTTCATGCTTTAATGCATGCTATATAGAGTCATATGTTAACCTGTTAATGTGTTGGCCTGCATTACTCATGAGGAGCTTTAGTTTCATTTTCATGCTTTAAGGCACGCTCTATAGAGTCATATGATAACCTGTCAATGTGTTGGGCCTGCTTTCCCCATGAGGAGCTTTAGTTTCATTTTCATGCTTTAATGCATGCTCTATAGAGTCATATGTTAACCTGTCAATGTGTTGGGCCTGCATTCCCCATGAGGAGCTTTAGTTTCATTTTCATGCTTTAATGCATGCTCTATAGAGTCATATGTTAACCTGTCAATGTGTTGGGCCTGCATTCAACATGAGGAGCTTTAGTTTCATTTTCAAGTTTTAATGCATGCTCTATAGAGTCATATGTTAACCTGTCAATGTGTTGGGCCTGCATTCCCCATGAGGAGCTTTAGTTTCATTTTCATGCTTTAATGCATGCTCTATAGAGTCATATGTTAACCTGAAAATGTGTTGGGCCTGCATTCCCCATGAGGAGCTTTAGTTTCATTTTCATGCTTTAATGCATGCTCTATAGAGTCATATGTTACCCTGTCATTGTGTTGGGCCTGCATTCCTCATGAGGAGCTTTAGTTTCACTTTCATGCTTTAATGCATGGTCTATAGAGTCATATGTTAACCTGTCAATGTGTTGGGCCTGCATTCCTCATGAGGAGCTTTAGTTCCATTTTCATGCTTGAATGCATGCTCTATAGAGTCATATGTTAACCAGTCAAAGTGTTGGGCCTGCATTCCCCATGAGGAGCTTTAGTTTCATTTTCATGCTTTAATGCATGCTCTATAGAGTCATATGTTAACCTGTCAATGTGTTGGGCCTGCATTCCCCATGAGGGGCTCTAGTTTCATTTTCATGCTTTAATCCATGCTCTATAGAGTCATATGTTAACCTGTCAATGTGTTGGGCCTGCATTCCTCATGATGACCTTTAGTTTCATTTTCATGCTTTAATGCATGCTCTATAGAGTCATATGTTAACCTGTCAATGTGTTGGGCCTGCATCCCTCATGAGGAGCTTTGGTTTCATTTTCATGCTTTAATGCATGCTCTATAGTGTCATACGTTAACCTGTCAATGTGTTGGGCCTGCATTCCTCATAAGGAGCTTTATTTTCATTTTCGTGCTTCAATGCATGCTCTATAGAGTCATATGTTAACCTGTCAATGTTTTGGGCCTGCATTCATCATGAATAGCTTTAGTTTCATTTTCATGCTTTAATGCATGCTCTATAGAGTCATATGTTAACCTGTCAATGTGTTGGGCCTGTATTCCTCATGAGGAGCTTTAGTTTCATTTTCATGCTTTAATGCATGCTCTATAGAGTCATATGTTAACCTGTCAATGTGTTGGGCCTGCATTCCTCATGAGGAGCTTTAGTTTCATTTTCATACTTTAATGCATGCTCTATAGAGTCATATGTTAACCTGTCAATGTGTTGGGCCTGCATTCCTCATGAGGAGCTTTAGTTTCATTTTCATGCTTTAATGCATGCTCTATAGAGTCATATGCTAACCTGTCAATGTGTTGGGCCTGCATTCCCCATGAGGAGCTTTAGTTTCATTTTCATGCTTTAATGCATGCTCTATAGAGTCATATGATAACCTGTCAATGTGTTGGGCCTGCATTCCTCATGAGGAGCTTTAGTTTCATTTTCATGCTTTAATGCATGCTCTATAGAGTCATATGCTAACCTGTCAATGTGTTGGGCCTGCTTTCCCCATGAGGGGCTTTAGTTTCATTATCATGCTTTAATGCATGCTCTATAGAGTCATATGTTAACCTGTCAATGTGTTGGGCCTGAATTCCTCATGAGGAGCTTTAGTTTCAATTTCATGCTTTAATGCATGCTCTATAGTGTCATATGTTAACCTGTCAATGTGTTGGGCCTGCATTCCTCAAGAGGAGCTTTAGTTTCATTTTCATGCTTTAATGCATGCTCTATAGAGTCATATGTTAACTTGTCAATGTGTTGGGCCTGCATTCCTCAAGAGGAGCTTTAGTTTCATTTTCATTCTTTAATGCATGCTCTATAGAGTCATGTGTTAACCTGTCAATGTGTTGGGTCTGCATTCCTTATGAGGAGCTTTAGTTTCATTTTCATGCTTTAATGCATGCTCCATAGAGTCGTATATTAACCGGTCAATGTGTTGGGCCTGCATTCCTCATGAGGAGCTTTAGTTTCATTTTCAAGCTTCAATGCATGCTCTATAGAGTCATATGTTAACCTGTCAATATGTTGGGCCAGCATACCTCATGAGGAGCTTTAGTTTCATTTTCATGCTTTAATGCATGCTCTATAGAGTCATATGTTAACCTGTCAATGTGTCGGGCCAGCTTTCCTCATGAGGAGCTTTAGTTTCATTTTCATGCTTTAATGCATGCTCTATAGAGTCATATGTTAACCTGTCAATGTGTTGGGCCTGCATTCCTCATGAGTAGCTTTAGTATCATATTCATGCTTTAATGCATGCTCTATAAAGTCATACGTTAACCTGCCAATGTGTCCGGCCTGCATTCCTCATGAGGGGCTTTAGTTTCATTTTCATGCTTTAATGCATGCTCTATAGAGTCATACGTTAACCTGTCAATGTGTCGGGCCTGCATTCCTCATGAGGAACTTTACTTTCATTTTCATGCTTTAATGCATGCTCTATAAAGTCATATGTTTACCTGTCAATGTGTCGGGCCTGCATTCCTCATGAGGAGCTTTAGTTTCATTTTCATGCTTTAATGCATGCTCTATAGAGTCATATGTTAACCTGTTAATGTGTTGGGCCTACATTACTCATGAGGAGCTTTAGTTTCATTTTCATGCTTTAAGGCACGCTCTATAGAGTCATATGATAACCTGTCAATGTGTTGGGCCTGCATTCCCCCTGAGGGGCTTTAGTTTCATTTTCATGCTTTAATCCATGCTCTATAGAGTCATATGTTAACCTGTCAATGTGTGGGGCCTGCATTCCTCATGATGAGCTTTAGTTTCATTTTCATGCTTTAATGCATGCTCTATAGAGTCATATGTTAACCTGTCAATGTGTTGGGCCTGCATCCGTCATGAGGAGCTTTGGTTTCATTTTCATGCTTTAATGCATGCTCTATAGTGTCATACGTTAACCTGTCAATGTGTTGGGCCTGCATTCCTCATAAGGAGCTTTAGTTTCATTTTCGTGCTTCAATGCATGCTCTATAGAGTCATATGTTAACCTGTCAATGTTTTGGGCCTGCATTCATCATGAGGAGCTTTAGTTTCATTTTCATGCTTTAATGCATGGTCTATAGAGTCATATGTTAACCTGTCCATGTGTTGGGCCTGCATTCCTCATGAGGAGCTTTAGTTACATTTTCATACTTTAATGCATGCTCTATAGAGTCATATGTTAACCTGTCAATGTGTTGGGCCTGCATTCCTCATGAGGAGCTTTAGTTTCATTTTCATGCTTTAATGCATGCTCTATAGAGTCATATGCTAACCTGCCAATGTGTTGGGCCTGCATTCCCCATGAGGAGCTTTAGTTTCATTTTCATGCTTTAATGCATGCTCTATAGAGTCATATGTTAACCTGTCAATGTGTTGGGCCTGCATTCCCCACGAGGAGCTTTAGTTTCATTCTCATGTTTTAATGCATGCTCTATAGGGTCATATGTTAACCTGTCAATGTGTTGGGCCTGCATTCCCCATGAGGAGCTTTAGTTTCATTTTCATGCTTTAATGCATGCTCTATAGAGTCATATGTTAACCTGTCAATGTGTTGGGCCAGCATTCCCCATGAGGAGCTTTAGATTCATTTTCATGCTTTAATGCATGCTCTATAGAGTCATATGATAACCTGTCAATGTGTTGGGCCTGCATTCCCCATGAGGAGCTTTAGTTTCATTTTCATGCTCTAATGCATGCTCTTTAGAGTCATATTTAACCCGTCAATGTGTTGGGCCTGCGTTCCCCATGAGGAGCTTTAGTTTCATTTTCATGCTCTAATGCATGCTCTATAGAGTCATATGTTAACCTGTCAATGTGTTGGGCCTGCATTCCCCATGTGGAGCTTTAGTTTCATTTTCATGCTTTAATGCATGCTCTATAGAGTCACATGTTAACCTGTCAATGTGTTGGGCATGCATTCCCCATCACGAGCTTTAGTTTCATTTTCATGCTTTAATGCATGCTCTATAGAGTCACATGTTAACCTGTCAATGTGTTGGGCATGCATTCCCCATCACGAGCTTTAGTTTCATTTTCATGCTTTAATGCATGCTCTATAGAGTCATATGTTATGCTGTCAATGTGTCGGGCCTGCATTCCTCATGAGGAGCTTTACTTTCATTTTCATGCTTTAATGCATGCTCTATAGAGTCATATGTTAACCTGTCAATGTGTCGGGCCTGCATTCCTCATGAGAAGCATTAGTTTCAATTTCATGCTTTAATGCATGCTCTATAGGGTCATATGTTAACCTGTCAATGTGTCGGGCCTGCATTCCTCATGAGGAGATTTAGTTTCATTTTCATGCTTTAATGCATGCTCTATAGAGTCATATGTTAACCTGTTAATGTGTTGGGCCTGCATTACTCATGAGGAGCTTTAGTTTCATTTTCATGCTTTATGGCACGCTCTATAGAGTCATATGTTAACCTGTCAATGTGTTGGGCCTGCATTCCCCATGAGGAGCTTTTGTTTCATTTTCATGCTTTAATGCATGCTCTATAGAGTCATATGTTAACCTGTCAATGTGTTGGGCCTGCATTCCCCATGAGGAGCTTTAGTTTCATTTTCATGCTTTAATGCATGCTCTATAGAGTCATATGTTAACCTGTCAATGTGTTGGGCCTGCATTCAACATGAGGAGCTTTAGTTTCATTTTCATGCTTTAATGCATGCTCTATAGAGTCATATGTTAACCTGTCAATGTGTTGGGCCTGCATTCCCCATGAGGAGCTTTAGTTTCATTTTCATGCTTTAATTCATGCTCTATAGAGTCATATGTTAACCTGAAAATGTGTTGGGCCTGCATTCCCTATGAGGAGCTTTAGTTTCATTTTCATGCTTTAATGCATGCTCTATAGAGTCATATGTTAACCTGTCAATGTGTTGGGCCTGCATTCCTCATGAGGAGCTTCAGTTTCATTTTCATGCTTTAATGCATGCTCTATAGAGACATATGCTAACCTGTCAATGTGTTGGGCCTGCATTCCCCATGAGGAGCTTTAGTTTCATTTTCATGCTTTAATGCATGCTCTATAGAGTCATATGTTAACCTGTCAATGTGTTGGGCCTGCATTCCCCACGAGGAGCTTTAGTTTCATTGTCATGCTTTAATGCATGCTCTATAGAGTCATATGTTAACCTGTCAATGTGTTGGGCCTGCATTCCCCATGAGGAGCTTTAGTTTCATTTTCATGCTTTAATGCATGCTCTATAGAGTCATATGTTAACCTGTCAATGTTTTGGGCCAGCATTCCCCATGAGGAGCTCTAGATTCATTTTCATGCTTTAATGCATGCTCTATAGAGTCATATGTTAACCTGTCAATGTGTTGGGCCTGCATTCCCCATGAGGAGCTTTAGTTTCATTTTCATGCTCTAATGCATGTTCTATAGAGTCATATGTTAACCTGTCAATGTGTTGGTCCTGCATTCCCCATGAGGAGCTTTAGTTTCATTTTCATGCTTTAATGCATGCTCTATAGAGTCTTATGTTAACCCGTCAATGTGTTGGGCCTGCATTCCCCATGAGGAGCTTTAGTTTCATTTTCATGCTCTAATGCATGATCTATAGAGTCATATGTTAAACTGTCAATGGGTTGGGCCTGCATTCCGCATGTGGAGCTTTAGTTTCATTTTCATGCTTTAATGCATGCTCTATAGAGTCATATGTCAACCTGTCAATGTGTTGGGCATGCATTCCCCATCTCGAGCTTTAGTTTCATTTTCATGCTTTAATGCATGCTCTATAGAGTCATATGTTAAGCTGTCAATGTGTTGGGCCTGGATTCCCCATGAGGAGTTTTAGTTTCATTTTCATGCTTTAATGCATGCTCTATAGAGTAATATGTTAACCTGTCAATGTGTTTGGCCTGCATTCCCCATGAGGAGCTTTAGTTTCATTTTCAAGCTTTAATGCATGCTCTATAGAGTCATATGTTAACCTGTCAATATGTTGGGCCTTCATTCAACATGAGGAGCTTTAGTTTCATTTTCAAGCTTTCATGCATCCTCTATAGAGTCATATGTTAACCTGTCTATGTGTTGGGCCTGCATTCCCCATGAGGAGTTTTAGTTTCATTTTGATGCTCTAATTCATGCTCTATAGAGTCATATGTTAACCTGTAAATGTGTTGGGCCTGCATTCCCCATGAGGAGCTTTAGTTTCATTTTCAAGCTTTAATGCATGCTCTATAGAGTCATATGTTAACCTGTCAATGTGTTGGGCCTGCATTTCTCATGAGGTGCTTTAGCTTCATTTTCATGCTTTAATGCATGCTCCATAGAGTCATATGTTAACCTGTCAATGTGTTGGGCCTGCATTCCTCACGAGGAGCTTTAGTTTCATTTTCATGCTTTAATGCATGCTCTATAGAGTCATATGTTAACCTGTCAATGTGTTGGGCCTGCATTCCTCATGAGGAGCTTTAGTTTCATTTTCATGCTTTAATGCATGCTCTAATGAGTCATATGTTAACCTGTCAATGTGTTGGGCCTGCATTCCTCATGAGGAGCTTTAGTTTCATTTTCATGCTTTAATGCATGCTCTATAGAGTCATATGTTAACCTGTCAATGTATTGGGCCTGCATTCCTCATGAGGAGCTTTAGTTTCATTTTCATGCTTTAATGCATGCTCTATAGAGTGATATGTTAACCTGTCAATTTGTTGGGCCTGCATTCCTCATGAGGAGCTTTAGATTCATTTTCATGCTTTAATGCATGCTCTATAGTGTCATATGTTAACCTGTCAATGTGTTGGGTCTGCAATCCTCATGAGGAGCTTTAGTTTCATTTTCATGCTTTAATGCATGCTCTATAGAGTCATATGTTAACCTGTCAATGTTTTGGGCCTGCGTTCATCATGTGGAGCTTTAGATTCATTTTCATACTTTAATGCATGCTCTGTAGAGTCATATGTTAACCTGTCAATGTGTTGGGCCTGCGTTCATCATGAGGAGCTTTAGTTTCATTTTCATGCTTTAATGCATGCTCTATAGAGTCATATGTTAACCTGTCAATGTGTTGGGCCTGTGTTCATCATGAGGAGCTTTAGTTTCACTTTCATGCTCTAATGCATGCTCTATAGAGTCATATGTTAACCTGTCAATGTGTTGGGCCTGCACTCCTCATGAGGAGCTTTAGTTTCATTTTCAAGCTTTAATGCATGCTCTATAGAGTCATATGTTAACCTGTCAATGTGTTGGGCCTGCGTTCATCATGAGGAGCTTTAGTTTCATTTTCATGCTTTAATGCATGCTCTATAGAGTAATATGTTAACCTGTCAATGTGTTGGGCCTGCATTCCTCATGAGGAGCTTTAGTTTCATTTTCAAGCTTTAATGCATGCTCTATAGAGTCATATGTTAACCTGTCAATGTGTTGGGCCTGCATTCCTCATGAGGAGCTCTAGTTTCATTTTCATGCTTTAAGGCATGCTCTATAGAGTCATATGTTAACCTGTCAATGTGTTGGGCCTGCATTCCCCATGAGGGGCTTTAGTTTCATTTTCATGCTTTAATGCATGCTCTATACAGTCATATGTTAACTTGTCAATGTGTTGGGCCTGCATTCCCCATGAGGAGCTTTAGTTTCATTTTCATGCTTTAATGCATGCTCTATAGAGTCATATGTTAACCTGTCAATGTGTTGGGCCTCCATTCCCCATGAGGAGCTTTAGTTTCATTTTCATGCTTTAATGCATGCTCTATAGAGTCATATGTTAACCTGTCAATGTGTTGGGCCTGCATTCCCCATGAGGAGCTTTAGTTTCATTTTCATGCTTTAATGCATGCTCTATAGAGTCATATGTTAACCTGTCAATGTGTTGAGCCTGCATTCAACATGAGGAGCTTTAGTTTCATTTTCAAGCTTTAATGCATGCTCTATAGAGTCATATGTTAACCTGTCAATGTGTTGGGCCTGCATTCCCCATGAGGAGCTTTAGTTTCATTTTCATGCTTTAATGCATGCTCTACAGATTCATATGTTAACCTGTCAATGTGTTGGGCCTGCATTCCCCATGAGGAGCTTTAGTGTCATTTTCATGCTTTTTATGCATGCTCTATACAGTCATATGTTACCCTGTCATAGTGTTGGCCCTGCATTCCTCATGAGGAGCTTTAGTTTCATTTTCATGCTTTAATGCATGCTCTATAGAGTCATATGTTAACCTGTCAATGTGTTGGGCCTGCATTCCTCATGAGGAGCTTTAGTTTCATTTTCATGCTTTAATGCATGCTCTATAGAGTCATATGTTAACCTGTCAATGTGTTGGGCCTGCATTCCTCATGAGGAGCTTTAGTTTCATTTTCATGCTTTAATGCATGCTCTATAGAGTCCTATGTTAACATGTCAATGTGTTGGGCCTGCATTTCTCATGAGGAGCTTTAGTTTCATTTTCATGCTTTAATGCATGCTCTATAGAGTCATATGTCAACCTGTCAATGTGTTGGGCCTGCATTAACCCATGAGGACCTTTAGTTTCATTGTCATGCTTTAATGCATGCTCTATAGAGTCATATGTTACCCTGTCATTGTGTTGGGCCTGCGTACCTCATGAGGAGCTTTAGTATCATTTTCATGCTTTAATGCATGCTCTATAGTGTCATATGTTAACCTGTCAATGTGTTGGGCCTGCATTCCTCATGAGGAGGTTAAGTTTCATTTTCATGCTTTAATGCATGCTCTATAGAGTCATATGTTAACCTGTCAATGTGTTGATTCTGCATTCCTCATGAGGAGCTTTATTTTCATTTTCATGCTTTAATGCATGCTCTATAGAGTCATATGCAAACCTGTCAATGTGTTGGGCCTGCATTCCCCATGAGGAGTTTTAGTTTCATTTTCATGCTTTAATGCATGCTATATAGAGTCATATGTTAACCTGTCAATGTGTTAGGCCTACATTCCCCACGAGGAGCTTTAGTGTCATTCTCATGCTTTAATGCATGCTCTATAGAGTCATATGTTGACCTGTCAATGTGTTGGGCCTGCATTCCCCATGTGGAGCTTTAGTTTCATTTTCATGCTTTAATGCATGCTCTATAGAGTCATATGTTAACCTGTCAATGTGTTGGGCATGCATTCCCCATCAGGAGCTTTAGTTTCATTTTCATGCTTTAATGCATGCTCTACAGAGTCATATGTTAAGCTGTCAATGTGTTGGGCCTGGATTCCCCATGAGGAGTTTTAGTTTCATTTTCATGCTTTAATGCATGCTCTATAGAGTAATATGTTAACCTGTCAATGTGTTTCGCCTGCATTCCCCATGAGGAGCTTTAGTTTCATTTTCAAGCTTTAATGCATGCTCTATAGAGTCATATGTTAACCTGTCAATATGTTGGGCCTGCATTCAACATGAGGAGCATTAGTTTCATCTTCTAGCTTTAATGCATCCTCTATAGAGTCATATGTTAACCTGTCAATGTGTTGGGCCTGCATTCCCCATGAGGAGTTTTAGTTTCATTTTCATGCTCTAATGCATGCTCTAGAGAGTCATATGTTAACCTGTCAATGTGTTGGGCCTGCATTCCCCATGTGGAGCTTTAGTTTCATTTTCATGCTTTAATGCATGCTCTATAGAGTCATAAGTTAACCTGTCAATGTGTTGGGCCTGCATTCCCAATGAGGAGCTTTAATTTCATTTTCATGCTTTAATGCATGCTCTATAGAGTCATATGTCAACCTGTCAATGTGTTGGGCCTGCATTCCTCACGAGGAGCTTTAGTTTCATTTTCATGCTTTAATGCATGCTCTATAGAGTCATATGTTAACCTGTCAATGTGTTGGGCCTGCATTCCTCATGAGGAGCATTAGTTTCATTTTCATGCTTTAATGCATGCTCTAATGAGCCATATGTTAACCTGTCAATGTGTTGGGCCTGCATTCCTCATGAGGAGCTTTAGTTTCATTTTCATGCTTTAATGCATGCTCTATAGAGTCATACCTTAACGTGTCAATGTGTTGGGCCTGCATTCCTCATGAGGAGCTTTAGTTTCATTTGCATGCTTTAATGCATGCTCTATAGAGTCATATGTTAACCTGTCAATGTGTTGGGCCTGCATTTATCATGAGGAGCTTTAGATTCATTTTCATGCTTTAATGCATGCTCTATAGTGTCATATGTTAACCTGTCAATGTGTTGGGCCTGCATTCCTCATGAGGAGCTTTAGTTTCATTTTCATGCTTTAATGCATGCTCTATAGAGTCATATGTTAACCTGTCAATGTTTTGGGACTGCGTTCATCATGAGGAGCTTTAGATTCATTTTCATACTTTAATGCATGCTCTATTGAGTCATATGTTAACCTGTCAATGTGTTGAGCCTGCATTCATCATGAGGAGCTTTAGTTTCATTTTCATGCTTTAATGCATGCTCTATAGAGTCATATGTTAACCTGTCAATGTGTTGCGCCTCCATTCCCCATGAGGAGCTTTAGTTTCATTTTCATGCTTTAATGCATGCTCTATAGAGTAATATGTTAACCTGTCAATGTGTTGGGCCTGCATTCCCCATGAGGAGCTTTAGTTTCATTTTCATGCTTTAATGCATGCTCTATAGGGTCATATGTTAACCTGTCAATGTGTTGAGCCTGCATTCAACATGAGGAGCTTTAGTTTCATTTTCATGCTTTAATGCATGCTCTATAGAGTCATATGTTAACCTGTTAATGTGTTGGGCCTGCATTCCTCACGAGGAGCTTTAGTTTCATTTTCATGCTTTAATGCATGCTCTATAGAGTCATATGTTAACCTGTCAATGTGTTGGGCCTGCATTCCTCATGAGGAGCTTTAGTTTCATTTTCATGCTTTAATGCATGCTCTAATGAGTCATATGTTAACCTGTCAATGTGTTGGGCCTGCATTCCTCATGAGGAGCTTTAGTTTCATTTTCATGCTTTAATGCATGCTCTATAGAGTCATATGTTAACCTGTCAATGTATTGGGCCTGCATTCCTCATGAGGAGCTGTAGTTTCATTTTCATGCTTTAATGCATGCTCTATAGAGTGATATGTTAACCTGTCAATGTGTTGGGCCTGCATTCCTCATGAGGAGCTTTAGATTCATTTTCATGCTTTAATGCATGCTCTATAGTGTCATATGTTAACCTGTCAATGTGTTGGGTCTGCAATCCTCATGAGGAGCTTTAGTTTCATTTTCATGCTTTAATGCATGCTCTATAGAGTCATATGTTAACCTGTCAATGTTTTGGGCCTGCGTTCATCATGTGGAGCTTTAGATTCATTTTCATACTTTCATGCATGCTCTGTAGAGTCATATGATAACCTGTCAATGTGTTGGGCCTGCGTTCATCATGAGGAGCTTTAGTTTCATTTTCATGCTTTAATGCATGCTCTATAGAGTCATATGTTAACCTGTCAATGTGTTGGGCCTGTGTTCATCATGAGGAGCTTTAGTTTCATTTTCATGCTCTAATGCATGCTCTATAGAGTCATATGTTAACCTGTCAATGTGTTGGGCCTGCACTCCTCATGAGGAGCTTTAGTTTCATTTTCAAGCTTTAATGCATGCTCTATGGAGTCATATGTTAACCTGTCAATGTGTTGGGCCTGCGTTCATCATGAGGAGCTTTAGTTTCATTTTCATGCTTTAATGCATGCTCTATAGAGTAATATGTTAACCTGTCAATGTGTTGGGCCTGCATTCCTCATGAGGAGCTTTAGTTTCATTTTCAAGCTTTAATGCATGCTCTATTAAGTCATATGTTAACCTGTCAATGTGTTGGGCCTGCATTCCTCATGAGGAGCTCTAGTTTCATTTTCATGCTTTAAGGCATGCTCTATAGAGTCATATGTTAACCTGTCAATGTGTTGGGCCTGCATTCCCCATGAGGGGCTTTAGTTTCATTTTCATGCTTTAATGCATGCTCTATACAGTCATATGTTAACTTGTCAATGTGTTGGGCCTCCATTCCCCATGAGGAGCTTTAGTTTCATTTTCATGCTTTAATGCATGCTCTATAGAGTCATATGTTAACCTGTCAATGTGTTGGGCCTCCATTCCCCATGAGGAGCTTTAGTTTCATTTTCATGCTTTAATGCATGCTCTATAGAGTCATATGTTAACCTGTCAATGTGTTGGGCCTGCATTCCCCATGAGGAGCTTTAGTTTCATTTTCATGCTTTAATGCATGCTCTATAGAGTCATATGTTAACCTGTCAATGTGTTGAGCCTGCATTCAACATGAGGCGCTTTAGTTTCATTTTCAAGCTTTAATGCATGCTCTATAGAGTCATATGTTAACCTGTCAATGTGTTGGGCCTGCATTCCCCATGAGGAGCTTTAGTTTCATTTTCATGCTTTAATGCATGCTCTACAGATTCATATGTTAACCTGTCAATGTGTTGGGCCTGCATTCCCCATGAGGAGCTTTAGTGTCATTTTCATGCTTTTTATGCATGCTCTATACAGTCATATGTTACCCTGTCATAGTGTTGGCCCTGCATTCCTCATGAGGAGCTTTAGTTTCATTTTCATGCTTTAATGCATGCTCTATAGAGTCATATGTTAACCTGTCAATGTGTTGGGCCTGCATTCCTCATGAGGAGCTTTAGTTTCATTTTCATGCTTTAATGCATGCTCTATAGAGTCATATGTTAACCTGTCAATGTGTTGGGCCTGCATTCCTCATGAGGAGCTTTAGTTTCATTTTCATGCTTTAATGCATGCTCTATAGAGTCCTATGTTAACATGTCAATGTGTTGGGCCTGCATTTCTCATGAGGAGCTTTAGTTTCATTTTCATGCTTTAATGCATGCTCTATAGAGTCATATGTCAACCTGTCAATGTGTTGGGCCTGCATTAACCCATGAGGACCTTTAGTTTCATTGTCATGCTTTAATGCATGCTCTATAGAGTCATATGTCACCCTGTCATTGTGTTGGGCCTGCGTACCTCATGAGGAGCTTTAGTATCATTTTCATGCTTTAATGCATGCTCTATAGTGCCATATGTTAACCTGTCAATGTGTTGGGCCTGCATTCCTCATGAGGAGGTTATGTTTCATTTTCATGCATTAATGCATGCTCTATAGAGTCATATGTTAACCTGTCAATGTGTTGATTCTGCATTCCTCATGAGGAGCTTTAGTTTCATTTTCATGCTTTAATGCATGCTCTATAGAGTCATATGCTAACCTGTCAATGTGTTGGGCCTGCATTCCCCATGAGGAGTTTTAGTTTCATTTTCATGCTTTAATGCATGCTCTATAGAGTCATATGTTAACCTGTCAATGTGTTGGGTCTGCATTCCCCACTAGGAGCTTTAGTGTCATTCTCATGCTTTAATGCATGCTCTATAGAGTCATATGTTAACCTGTCAATGTGTTGGGCTTGCATTCCCCATGAGGAGCTTTAGTTTCATTTTCATGCTTTAATGCATGCTCTATAGAGTCATATGTTAACCTGTCAATGTGTTGGGCCAGCATTTCCCATGAGGAGCTTTAGATTCATTTTCATGCTTTAATGCATGCTCTATAGAGTCATATGTTAACCTGTCAATGTGTTGGGCCTGCATTCCCCATGAGGAGCTTTAGTTTCATTTTCATGCTCTAATGCATGCTCTTTAGGGTCATATTTAACCTGTCAATGTGTTGGGTCTGCATTCCCCATGAGGAGCTTTAGTTTCATTTTCATGCTCTAATGCATGTTCTATAGAGTCATATGTTAACCTGTCAATGTGTTGGTCCTGCATTCCCCATGAGGAGCTTTAGTTTCATTTTCATGCTCTAATGCATGCTCTATAGAGTCATATGTTAACCCGTCAATGTGTTGGGCCTGCATTCCCCATGAGGAGCTTTAGTTTCATTTTCATGCTCTAATGCATGCTCTATAGAGTCATATGTTGACCTGTCAATGTGTTGGGCCTGCATTCCCCATGTGGAGCTTTAGTTTCATTTTCATGCTTTAATGCATGCTCTATAGAGTCATATTTTAACCTGTCAATGTGTTGGGCATGCATTCCCCATCAGGAGCTTTAGTTTCATTTTCATGCTTTAATGCATGCTCTACAGAGTCATATGTTAAGCTGTCAATGTGTTGGGCCTGGATTCCCCATGAGGAGTTTTAGTTTCATTTTCATGCTTTAATGCATGCTCTATAGAGTAATATGTTAACCTGTCAATGTGTTTCGCCTGCATTCCCCATGAGGAGCTTTAGTTTCATTTTCAAGCTTTAATGCATGCTCTATAGAGTCATATGTTAATCTGTCAATATGTTGGGCCTGCATTCAACATGAGGAGCTTTAGTTTCATCTTCAAGCTTTAATGCATCCTCTATAGAGTCATATGTTAACCTGTCAATGTGTTGGGCCTGCATTCCCCATGAGGAGTTTTAGTTTCATTTTCATGCTCTAATGCATGCTCTATAGAGTCATATGTTAACCTGTCAATGTGTTGGGCCTGCATTCCCCATGTGGAGCTTTAGTTTCATTTTCATGCTTTAATGCATGCTCAATAGAGTCATAAGTTAACCTGTCAATGTGTTGGGCCTGCATTCCCAATGAGGAGCTTTAGTTTCATTTTCATGCTTTAATGCATGCTCTATAGAGTCATATGTCAACCTGTCAATGTGTTGGGCCTGCATTCCTCACGAGGAGCTTTAGTTTCATTTTCATGCTTTAATGCATGCTCTATAGAGTCATATGTTAACCTGTCAATGGGTTGGGCCTGCATTCCTCATGAGGAGCATTAGTTTCATTTTCATGCTTTAATGCATGCTCTAATGAGCCATATGTTAACCTGTCAATGTGTTGGGCCTGCATTCCTCATGAGGAGCTTTAGTTTCATTTTCATGCTTTAATGCATGCTCTATAGAGTCATACCTTAACGTGTCAATGTGTTGGGCCTGCATTCCTCATGAGGAGCTTTAGTTTCATTTTCATGCTTTAATGCATGCTCTATAGAGTCATATGTTAACCTGTCAATGTGTTGGGCCTGCATTTATCATGAGGAGCTTTAGATTCATTTTCATGCTTTAATGCATGCTCTATAGTGTCATATGTTAACCTGTCAATGTGTTGGGCCTGCATTCCTCATGAGGAGCTTTAGTTTCATTTTCATGCTTTAATGCATGCTCTATAGAGTCATATGTTAACCTGTCAATGTTTTGGGACTGCGTTCATCATGAGGAGCTTTAGATTCATTTTCATACTTTAATGCATGCTCTATTGAGTCATATGTTAACCTGTCAATGTGTTGAGCCTGCATTCATCATGAGGAGCTTTAGTTTCATTTTCATGCTTTAATGCATGCTCTATAGAGTCATATGTTAACCTGTCAATGTGTTGCGCCTCCATTCCCCATGAGGAGCTTTAGTTTCATTTTCATGCTTTAATGCATGCTCTATAGAGTAATATGTTAACCTGTCAATGTGTTGGGCCTGCATTCCCCATGAGGAACTTTAGTTTCATTTTCATGCTTTAATGCATGCTCTATAGAGTCATATGTTAACCTGTCAATGTGTTGAGCCTGCATTCAACATGAGGAGCTTTAGTTTCATTTTCATGCTTTAATGCATGCTCTATAGAGTCATATGTTAACCTGTCAATGTGTTGGGCCTCCATTCCCCATGAGGAGCTTTAGTTTCATTTTCATGCTTTAATGCATGCTCTATAGAGTCATATGTTAACCTGTCAATGTGTTGGGCCTGCATTCCCCATGAGGAGCTTTAGTTTCATTTTCATGCTTTAATGCATGCTCTATAGAGTCATATGTTAACCTGTAAATGTGTTGAGCCTGCATTCAACATGAGGAGCTTTAGTTTCATTTTCAAGCTTTAATGCATGCTCTATAGAGTCATATGTTAACCTGTCAATGTGTTGGGCCTGCATTCCCCATGAGGAGCTTTAGTTTCATTTTCATGCTTTAATGCATGCTCTATAGAGTCATATGTTAACCTGTCAATGTGTTGGGCCTGCATTCCCCATGACGAGCTTTAGTGTCATTTTCATGCTTTTTATGCATGCTCTATACAGTCATATGTTACCCTGTCATAGTGTTGGGCCTGCATTCCTCATGAGGAGCTTTAGTTTCATTTTCATGCTTTAATGCATGCTCTATAGAGTCATATGTTAACCTGTCAATGTGTTGGGCCTGCATTCCTCATGAGGAGCTTTAGTTTCATTTTCATGCTTTAATGCATGCTCTATAGAGTCATATGTTAACCTGTCAATGTGTTGGGCCTGCATTCCTCATGAGGAGCTTTAGTTTCATTTTCATGCTTTAATGCATGCTCTATAGAGTCCTATGTTAACATGTCAATGTGTTGGGCCTGCATTCCTCATGAGGAAATTAAGTTTCATTTTCATGCTTTAATGCATGCTCTATAGAGTCATATGTTAACCTGTCAATGTGTTGATCCTGCATTCCTCATGAGGAGCTTTAGTTTCATTTTCATGCTTCAATGCATGCTCTATAGAGTCATATGCTAACCTGTCAATGTGTTGGGCCTGCATTCCCCATGAGGAGCTTTAGTTTCATTTTCATGCTTTAATGCATGCTCTATAGAGTCATATGTTAACCTGTCAATGTGTTGGGCCTGCATTCCCCACGAGGAGCTTTAGTGTCATTCTCATGCTTTAATGCATGCTCTATAGAGTCATATGTTAACCTGTCAATGTGTTGGGCCTGCATTCCCCATGAGGAGCTTTAGTTTCATTTTCATGCTTTAATGCATGCTCTATAGAGTCATATGTTAACCTGTCAATGTGTTGGGCCAGCATTCCCCATGAGGAGCTTTAGATTCATTTTCATGCTTTAATGCATGCTCTATAGAGTCATATGTTAACCTGTCAATGTGTTGGGCCTGCATTCCCCATGAGGAGCTTTAGTTTCATTTTAATGCTCTAATGCATGCTCTTTAGGGTCATATTTAACCTGTCAATGTGTTGGGTCTGCATTCCCCATGAGGAGCTTTAGTTTCATTTTCATGCTCTAATGCATGTTCTATAGAGTCATATGTTAACCTGTCAATGTGTTGGTCCTGCATTCCCCATGAGGAGCTTTAGTTTCATTTTCATGCTCTAATGCATGCTCTATAGAGTCATATGTTAACCCGTCAATGTGTTGGGCCTGCATTCCCCATGAGGAGCTTTAGTTTCATTTTCATGCTCTAATGCATGCTCTATAGAGTCATATGTTGACCTGTCAATGTGTTGGGCCTGCATTCCCCATGTGGAGCTTTAGTTTCATTTTCATGCTTTAATGCATGCTCTATAGAGTCATATGTTAACCTGTCAATGTGTTGGGCATGCATTCCCCATCAGGAGCTTTAGTTTCATTTTCATGCTTTAATGCATGCTCTACAGAGTCATATGTTAAGCTGTCAATGTGTTGGGCCTGGATTCCCCATGAGGAGTTTTAGTTTCATTTTCATGCTTTAATGCATGCTCTATAGAGTAATATGTTAACCTGTCAATGTGTTTCGCCTGCATTCCCCATGAGGAGCTTTAGTTTCATTTTCAAGCTTTAATGCATGCTCTATAGAGTCATATGCTAACCTGTCAATATGTTGGGCCTGCATTCAACATGAGGAGCTTTAGTTTCATCTTCAAGCTTTAATGCATCCTCTATAGAGTCATATGTTAACCTGTCAATGTGTTGGGCCTGCATTCCCCATGAGGAGCTTTAGTTCCATTTTCATGCTCTAATGCATGCTCTATAGAGTCATATGTTAACCTGTCAATGTGTTGGGCCTGCATTCCCCATGTGGAGCTTTAGTTTCATTTTCATGCTTTAATGCATGCTCTATAGAGTCATAAGTTAACCTGTCAATGTGTTGGGCCTGCATTCCCAATGAGGAGCTTTAGTTTCATTTTCATGCTTTAATGCATACTCTATAGAGTCATATGTCAACCTGTCAATGTGTTGGGCCTGCATTCCTCACGAGGAGCTTTAGTTTCATTTTCATGCTTTAATGCATGCTCTATAGAGTCATATGTTAACCTGTCAATGTGTTTGGCCTGCATTCCTCATGAGGAGCATTAGTTTCATTTTCATGCTTTAATGCATGCTCTAATGAGCCATATGTTAACCAGTCAATGTGTTGGGCCTGCATTCCTCATGAGGAGCTTTAGTTTCATTTTCATGCTTTAATGCATGCTCTATAGAGTCATACCTTAACGTGTCAATGTGTTGGGCCTGCATTCCTCATGAGGAGCTTTAGTTTCATTTTCATGCTTTAATGCATGCTCTATAGAGTCATATGTTAACCTGTCAATGTGTTGGGCCTGCATTTATCATGAGGAGCTTTAGATTCATTTTCATGCTTTAATGCATGCTCTATAGTGTCATATGTTAACCTGTCAATGTGTTGGGCCTGCATTCCTCATGAGGAGCTTTAGTTTCATTTTCATGCTTTAATGCATGCTCTATAGAGTCATATGTTAACCTGTCAACGTTTTGGGACTGCGTTCATCATGAGGAGCTTTAGATTCATTTTCATACTTTAATGCATGCTCTATTGAGTCATATGTTAACCTGTCAATGTGTTGAGCCTGCATTCATCATGAGGAGCTTTAGTTTCATTTTCATGCTTTAATGCATGCTCTATAGAGTCATATGTTAACCTGTCAATGTGTTGCGCCTCCATTCCCCATGAGGAGCTTTAGTTTCATTTTCATGCTTTAATGCATGCTCTATAGAGTAATATGTTAACCTGTCAATGTGTTGGGCCTGCATTCCCCATGAGGAGCTTTAGTTTCATTTTCATGCTTTAATGCATGCTCTATAGAGTCATATGTTAACCTGTCAATGTGTTGAGCCTGCATTCAACATGAGGAGCTTTAGTTTCATTTTCATGCTTTAATGCATGCTCTATAGAGTCATATGTTAACCTGTCAATGTGTTGGGCCTCCATTCCCCATGAGGAGCTTTAGTTTCATTTTCATGCTTTAATGCATGCTCTATAGAGTCATATGTTAACCTGTCAATGTGTTGGGCCTGCATTCCCCATGAGGAGCTTTAGTTTCATTTTCATGCTTTAATGCATGCTCTATAGAGTCATATGTTAACCTGTAAATGTGTTGAGCCTGCATTCAACATGAGGAGCTTTAGTTTCATTTTCATGCTTTAATGCATGCTCTATAGAGTCATATGTTAACCTGTCAATGTGTTGGGCCTGCATTCCCCATGAGGAGCTTTAGTTTCATTTTCATGCTTTAATGCATGCTCTATAGAGTCATATGTTAACCTGTCAATGTGTTGGGCCTGCATTCCCCATGACGAGCTTTAGTGTCATTTTCATGCTTTTTATGCATGCTCTATACAGTCATATGTTACCCTGTCATAGTGTTGGGCCTGCATTCCTCATGAGGAGCTTTAGTTTCATTTTCATGCTTTAATGCATGCTCTATAGAGTCATATGTTAACCTGTCAATGTGTTGGGCCTGCATTCCTCATGAGGAGCTTTAGTTTCATTTTCATGCTTTAATGCATGCTCTATAGAGTCATATGTTAACCTGTCAATGTGTTGGGCCTGCATTCCTCATGAGGAGCTTTAGTTTCATTTTCATGCTTTAATGCATGCTCTATAGAGTCCTATGTTAACATGTCAATGTGTTGGGCCTGCATTTCTCATGAGGAGCTTTAGTTTCATTTTCATGCTTTAATGCATGCTCTATAGAGTCATTTGTCAACCTGTCAATGTGTTGGGCCTGCATTCCCCATGAGGACCTTTAGTTTCATTGTCACGCTTTAATGCATGCTCTATAGAGTCATATGTTACCCTGTCATTGTGTTGGGCCTGCAAACCTCATGACGAGCTTTAGTATAATTTTCATGCTTTAATGCATGCTCTATAGTGTCATATGTTAACCTGTCAATGTGTTGGGCCTGCATTCCTGATGAGGAGGTTAAGTTTCATTTTCATGCTTTAATGCATGCTCTATAGAGTCATATGTTAACCTGTCAATGTGTTGATCCTGCATTCCTCATGAGGAGCTTTAGTTTCATTTTCTTGCTTTAATGCATGCTCCATAGCGTCATATGCTAACCTGTCAATGTTTTGGGCATGCATTCCCCATGAGGAGCTTCAGTTTCATTTTCATGCTTTAATGCATGCTCTATAGAGTCATATGTTAACCTGTCAATGTGTTGGGCCTGCATTCCCCACGAGGAGCTTTAGTGTCATTCTCATGCTTTAATGCATGCTCTATAGAGTCATATGTTAACCTGTCAATGTGTTGGGCCTGCATTCCCCATGAGGAGCTTTAGTTTCAGTTTCATGCTTTAATGCATGCTCTATAGAGTCATATGTTAACCTGTCAATGTGTTGGGCCAGCATTCCCCATGAGGAGCTTTAGATTCATTTTCATGCTTTAATGCATGCTCTATAGAGTCATATGTTAACCTGTCAATGTGTTGGGCCTGCATTCCCCATGAGGAGCTTTAGTTTCATTTTTATGCTCTAATGCATGCTCTTTAGGGTCATATTTAACCTGTCAATGTGTTGGGCCTGCATTCCCCCTGAGGAGCTTTAGTTTCATTTTCATGTTCTAATGCATGTTCTATAGAGTCATATGTTAACCTGTCAATGTGTTGGCCTGCATTCCCCATGAGGAGCTTTAGTTTCATTTTCATGCTCTAATGCATGCTCTATAGAGTCATATGTTAACCCGTCAATGTGTTGGGCCTGCATTCCCCATGAGGAGCTTTAGTTTCACTTTCATGCTCTAATGCATGCTCTATAGAGTCATATGTTGACCTGTCAATGTGTTGGGCCTGCATTCCCCATGTGGAGCTTTAGTTTCATTTTCATGCTTTAATGCATGCTCTATAGAGTCATATGTTAACCTGTCAATGTGTTGGGCATGCATTCCCCATCAGGAGCTTTAGTTTCATTTTCATGCTTTAATGCATGCTCTACAGAGTCATATGTTAAGCTGTCAATGTGTTGGGCCTGGATTCCCCATGAGGAGTTTTAGTTTCATTTTCATGCTTTAATGCATGCGCTATAGAGTAATATGTTAACCTGTCAATGTGTTTCGCCTGCATTCCCCATGAGGAGCTTTAGTTTCATTTTCAAGCTGTAATGCATGCTCTATAGAGTCATATGTTAACCTGTCAATATGTTGGGCCTGCATTCAACATGAGGAGCTTTAGTTTCATCTTCAAGCTTTAATGCATCCTCTATAGAGTCATATGTTAACCTGTCAATGTGTTGGGCCTGCATTCCCCATGAGGAGTTTTAGTTCCATTTTCATGCTCTAATGCATGCTCTATAGAGTCATATGTTAACCTGTCAATGTGTTGGGCCTGCATTCCCCATGTGGAGCTTTAGTTTCATTTTCATGCTTTAATGCATGCTCTATAGAGTCATAAGTTAACCTGTCAATGTGTTGGGCCTGCATTCCCAATGAGGAGCTTTAGTTTCATTTTCATGCTTTAATGCATACTCTATAGAGTCATATGTCAACCTGTCAATGTGTTGGGCCTGCATTCCTCACGAGGAGCTTTAGTTTCATTTTCATGCTTTAATCCATGCTCTATAGAGTCATATGTTAACCTGTCAATGTGTTGGGCCTGCATTCCTCATGAGGAGCATTAGTTTCATTTTCATGCTTTAATGCATGCTCTAATGAGCCATATGTTAACCTGTCAATGTGTTGGGCCTGCATTCCTCATGAGGAGCTTTAGTTTCATTTTCATGCTTTAATGCATGCTCTATAGAGTCATACCTTAACGTGTCAATGTGTTGGGCCTGCATTCCTCATGAGGAGCTTTAGTTTCATTTTCATGCTTTAATGCATGCTCTATAGAGTCATATGTTAACCTGTCAATGTGTTGGGCCTGCATTTATCATGAGGAGCTTTAGATTCATTTTCATGCTTTAATGCATGCTCTATAGTGTCATATGTTAACCTGTCAATGTGTTGGGCCTGCATTCCTCATGAGGAGCTTTAGTTTCATTTTCATGCTTTAATGCATGCTCTATAGAGTCATATGTTAACCTGTCAATGTTTTGGGACTGCGTTCATCATGAGGAGCTTTAGATTCATTTTCATACTTTAATGCATGCTCTATTGAGTCATATGTTAACCTGTCAATGTGTTGAGCCTGCATTCCTCATGAGGAGCTTTAGTTTCATTTTCATGCTTTAATGCATGCTCTATAGAGTCATATGTTAACCTGTCAATGTGTTGCGCCTCCATTCCCCATGAGGAGATTTAGTTTCATTTTCATGCTTTAATGCATGCTCTATAGAGTAATATGTTAACCTGTCAATGTGTTGGGCCTGCATTCCCCATGAGGAGCTTTAGTTTCATTTTCATGCTTTAATGCATGCTCTATAGAGTCATATGTTAACCTGTCAATGTGTTGAGCCTGCATTCAACATGAGGAGCTTTAGTTTCATTTTCATGCTTTAATGCATGCTCTATAGAGTCATATGTTAACCTGTCAATGTGTTGGGCCTCCATTCCCCATGAGGAGCTTTAGTTTCATTTTCATGCTTTAATGCATGCTCTATAGAGTCATATGTTAACCTGTCAATGTGTTGGGCCTGCATTCCCCATGAGGAGCTTTAGTTTCATTTTCATGCTTTAATGCATGCTCTATAGAGTCATATGTTAACCTGTAAATGTGTTGAGCCTGCATTCAACATGAGGAGCTTTAGTTTCATTTTCAAGCTTTAATGCATGCTCTATAGAGTCATATGTTAACCTGTCAATGTGTTGGGCCTGCATTCCCCATGAGGAGCTTTAGTTTCATTTTCATGCTTTAATGCATGCTCTATAGAGTCATATGTTAACCTGTCAATGTGTTGGGCCTGCATTCCCCATGACGAGCTTTAGTGTCATTTTCATGCTTTTTATGCATGCTCTATACAGTCATATGTTACCCTGTCATAGTGTTGGGCCTGCATTCCTCATGAGGAGCTTTAGTTTCATTTTCATGCTTTAATGCATGCTCTATAGAGTCATATGTTAACCTGTCAATGTGTTGGGCCTGCATTCCTCATGAGGAGCTTTAGTTTCATTTTCATGCTTTAATGCATGCTCTATAGAGTCATATGTTAACCTGTCAATGTGTTGGGCCTGCATTCCTCATGAGGAGCTTTAGTTTCATTTTCATGCTTTAATGCATGCTCTATAGAGTCCTATGTTGACATGTCAATGTGTTGGGCCTGCATTTCTCATGAGGAGCTTTAGTTTCATTTTCATGCTTTAATGCATGCTCTATAGAGTCATATGTCAACCTGTCAATGTGTTGGGCCTGCATTCCCCATGAGGACCTTTAGTTTCATTGTCACGCTTTAATGCATGCTCTATAGAGTCATATGTTACCCTGTCATTGTGTTGGGCCTGCAAACCTCATGACGAGCTTTAGTATAATTTTCATGCTTTAATGCATGCTCTATAGTGTCATATGTTAACCTGTCAATGTGTTGGGCCTGCATTCCTCATGAGGAGGTTAAGTTTCATTTTCATGCTTTAATGCATGCTCTATAGAGTCATATGTTAACCTGTCAATGTGTTGATCCTGCATTCCTCATGAGGAGCTTTAGTTTCATTTTCATGCTTTAATGCATGCTCCATAGCGTCAAATGCTAACCTGTCAATGTTTTGGGCATGCATTCCCCATGAGGAGCTTTAGTTTCATTTTCATGCTTTAATGCATGCTCTATAGAGTCATATGTTAACCTGTCAATGTGTTGGGCCTGCATTCCCCACGAGGAGCTTTAGTGTCATTCTCATGCTTTAATGCATGCTCTATAGAGTCATATGTTAACCTGTCAATGTGTTGGGCCTGCATTCCCCATGAGGAGCTTTAGTTTCAGTTTCATGCTTTAATGCATGCTCTATAGAGTCATATGTTAACCTGTCAATGTGTTGGGCCAGCATTCCCCATGAGGAGCTTTAGATTCATTTTCATGCTTTAATGCATGCTCTATAGAGTCATATGTTAACCTGTCAATGTGTTGGGCCTGCATTCCCCATGAGGAGCTTTAGTTTCATTTTTTAGCTCTAATGCATGCTCTTTAGGGTCATATTTAACCTGTCAATGTGTTGGGCCTGCATTCCCCATGAGGAGCTTTAGTTTCATTTTCATGCTCTAATGCATGTTCTATAGAGTCATATGTTAACCTGTCAATGTGTTGGCCTGCATTCCCCATGAGGAGCTTTAGTTTCATTTTCATGCTCTAATGCATGCTCTATAGAGTCATATGTTAACCCGTCAATGTGTTGGGCCTGCATTCCCCATGAGGAGCTTTAGTTTCATTTTCATGCTCTAATGCATGCTCTATAGAGTCATATGTTAACCTGTCAATGTGTTGGGCCTGCATTCCCCATGTGGAGCTTTAGTTTCATTTTCATGCTTTAATGCATGCTCTATAGAGTCATATGTTAACCTGTCATTGTGTTGGGCATGCATTCCACATCAGGAGCTTTAGTTTCATTTTCATGCTTTAATGCATGCTCTACAGAGTCATATGTTAAGCTGTCAATGTGTTGGGCCTGGATTCCCCATGAGGAGTTTTAGTTTCATTTTCATGCTTTAATGCATGCTCTATAGAGTAATATGTTAACCTGTCAATGTGTTTCGCCTGCATTCCCCATGAGGAGCTTTAGTTTCATTTTCAAGCTTTACTGCATGCTCTATAGAGTCATATGTTTACCTGTCAATATGTTGGCCCTGCATTCAACATGAGGAGCTTTAGTTTCATCTTCAAGCTTTAATGCATCCTCTATAGAGTCATATGTTAACCTGTCAATGTGTTGGGCCTGCATTCCCCATGAGGAGTTTTAGTTTCATTTTCATGCTCTAATGCATGCTCTATAGAGTCATATGTTAACCTGTCAATGTGTTGGGCCTGCATTCCCCATGTGGATCTTTAGCTTCATTTTCATGCTTTAATGCATGCTCTATAGAGTCATATGTTAACCTGTCAATGTGTTGGGCCTGCATTCCCAATGAGGAGCTTTAGTTTCATTTTCATGCTTTAATGCATGCTCTATAGAGTCATATGTCAACCTGTCAATGTGTTGGGCCTGCATTCCTCACGAGGAGCTTTAGTTTCATTTTCATGCTTTAAAGCATGCTCTATAGAGTCATATGTTAACCTGTCAATGTGTTGGGCCTGCATTCCACATGAGGAGCATTAGTTTCATTTTCATGCATTAATGCATGCTCTAATGAGTCATATGTTAACCTGTCAATGTGTTGGGCCTGCATTCCTCATGAGGAGCTTTAGTTTCATTTTCATGCTTTAATGCATGCTCTATAGAGTCATATGTTAACCTGTCAATGTGTTGGGCCTGAATTTATCATGAGGAGCTTTAGATTCATTTTCATGCTTTAATGCATGCTCTATAGTGTCATATGTTAACGTGTCAATGTGTTGGGCCTGCATTCCTCATGAGGAGCTTTAGTTTCATTTTCATGCTTTAATGCATGCTCTATAGAGTCATATGTTAACCTGTCAATGTTTTGGGACTGCGTTCATCATGAGGAGCTTTAGATTCATTTTCATACTTTAATGCATGCTCTATAGAGTCATCTGTTAACCTGTCAATGTGTTGGGCCTGCGTTCATCATGGGGAGCTTTAGTTTCTTTTTCATGCTTTAATGCATGCTCTATAGAGTCATATGTTAACCGTCAATGTGTTGGGCCTGCGTTCATCATGAGGAGCTTTAGTTTCATTTTCATGCTTTAATGCATGCTCTATAGAGCCATATGTTAACCTGTCAATGTGTTGGGCCTGCATTCCTCATGAGGAGCTTTAGTTTCATTTTCAAGCTTTAATGCATGCTCTATAGAGTCATATGTTAACCTGTCAATGTGTTGGGCCTGCATACCTCATGAGGAGTTTTAGTTTCATTTTCATGCTTTAATGCATGCTCTATAGTGTCATATGTTAACCTGTCAATGTGTTGGGCCTGCATTCCTCATGAGGAGCTTAAGTTTCATTTTCATGCTTTAATGCATGCTCTATAGAGTCATATGTTAACCTGTCAATGTGTTGATCCTGCATTCCTCATGAGGAGCTTTAGTTTCATTTTCATGCTTTAATGCAAGCTCTACAGAGTCATATGTTAACCTGTCAATGTGTTGGGCCTGCATTCCTCATGAGGATCTTTAGTATCATTTTCATGCTTTAATGCATGCTCTATAGAGTCATATGTTAACCTGTCAATGTGTTGGGCCTGCATTCCTCATGAGGAGCTTTAGTTTCATTTTCATGCTTTAATGCATGCTCTATAGAGTCATATGTTAACCTGTCAATGTGTCGGGCCTGCATTCCTCATGAGGAGCTTTAGTTTCATTTTCATGCTTTAATGCATGCTCTATAGAGTCATATGATAACCTGTCAGTGTGTCAGGCCTGCATTCCTCATGAGAAGCTTTAGTTTCATTTTCATGCTTTAATGCATGCTCTATAGAGTCATATGTTAACCTGTCAATGTGTCGGGCCTGCATTCCTCATAAGGAGTTTTAGTTTCATTTTCATGCTTTAATGCATGCTCTATAGAGTCATATGTTAACCTGTCAATGTGTTGGGCCTGCATTCCTCATGAGGAGCTTTAGTTTCATTTTCATGCTTTAAGGCATGCTCTATAGAGTCATATGTTAACCTGTCAATGTGTTGGGCCTGCATTCCCCATGAGGGGCTTTAGTTTCACTTTCATGCTTTAATGCATGCTCTATAGAGTCATATGTTAACCTGTCAATGTGTTGGGCCTGCATTCCCCATGAAGAGCTTTAGTTTCATTTTCATGCTTTGATGCATGCTCTATAGAGTCATATGTTAACCTGTCAATGTGTTGGACCTGCATTCCCCATGAGGAGCTTTAGTTTCATTTTCATGCTTTAATGCATGCTCTATAGAGTCATATGTTAACCTGTCAATGTGTTGAGACTGCATTCAACATGAGTAGCTTTAGTTTCATTTTCAAGCTTTTATGCATGCTCTATAGAGTCATATGTTAACCTGTCAGTGTGTTGGGCCTGCATTCCCCATGAGTAGCTTTAGTTTCATTTTCATGCTTTAATGCATGCTCTATAGAGTCATATGTTAACCTGTCAATGTGTTGGGCCTGCATTCCCCATGAGGAGCTTTAGTTTCATTTTCATGCTTTAATGCATGCTCTATACAGTCATATGTTACCCTGTCATAGTGTTGGGCCTGCATTCCTCATGAGGAGCTTTAGTTTCATTTTCATGCTTTAATGCATGCTCTATAGAGTCATATGTTAACCTGTCAATGTGTTCTGCCTGCATTCCTCATGAGGAGCTTTAGTTTCATTTTCATGCTTTAATGCATGCTCTATAGAGTCATATGTTAACCTGTCAATGTGTTGGGCCTGCATTCCTCATGAGGAGCTTTAGTTTCATTTTCATGCTTTAATGCATGCTCTATAGAGTCATATGTTAACCTGTCAATGTCCTGGGCCTGCGTTCCTCATGAGGAGCTTTAGTTTCATTGTCATGCTTTAATGCATGCTCTAAAGAGTCATATGTTACCCGGTCATTGTGTTGAGCCTGCATTCTTCATGAGGAGGTTTAGTTTCATTTTCATGCTTTAATGCATGCTCTATAGAGTCATATGTTAACCTGTCAATGTGTTGGGCCTGCGTTCCTCATGAGGAGCTTTAGTTTCATTTTCATGGTTTAATGCATGCTCTATAGAGTCAGATGTTAACCTGTCAATGTGTTGGGCCTGCAATCCTCATGAGGAGCTTTAGTTTCATTTTCATGCTTTATGCATGCTCTATAGAGTCATATGTTAACCTGTCAATGTGTTGGGCCTGCATTCCTCATGAGGAGCTTTAGTTCCATTTTCATGCTTTAATGCATGCTCTATAGAGTCATATGTTAACCTGTCAATGTGTTGTGCCTGCATTCCCCATGAGGACCTTTAGTTTCATTGTCATGCTTTAATGCATGCTCTATAGAGTCATATGTTAATCTGTCAATGTGTTGGGCCTGCATTTCCCATGAGGAGCTTTAGTTTCATTTTCATGCTTTAATGCGTGCTCTATAGAGTCATATGTTAACCTGTCAATGTGTTATGCCTGCATTCCCCATGAGGAGCTTTAGTTTCATTTTCATGCTTTAATGAATGCTCTATAGAGTCATATGTTACCCTGTCATTGTGTTGATCCTGCATTCCTCATGAGGAACTTTAGTTTCATTTTGATGCTTTAATGCATGCTCTATAGAGTCATATGTTAACCTGTCAATGTGTTGGGCCTGCATTCATCATGAGGAGTTTTAGTTTCATTTTCATGCTTTAATGCATGCTCTATAGAGTCATATGTTAACCTGTCAATGTGTTGGGCCTGCATTCCTCATGAGGAGCTTTAGTTTCATTTTCATGCTTGAATGCATGCTCTATAGTGTCATATGTTAACCTGTCAATGTGTTGGGCCTGCATTCCTCATGAGGAGCTTTAGTTTCATGTTCATGCTTTAATGCATGCTCTATAGAGTCCTATGTTAACCCGTCAATGTGTCGGGCCTGCATTCCTCATGAGGAGCTTTAGTTTCATTTTCATGCTTTAATGCATGCTCTATACAGTCATATGTTTACCTGTCAATGTGTTGGGCCTGCATCCCTCATGAGGAGCTTAGGTTTCATTTTCATGCTTTAATGCATGCTCTATAGTGTCATATGTTAAGCTGTCAATGTGTTGGGCCTGCAATCCTCATGAGGAGCTTTAGTTTCATTTTCATGCTTTATGCATGCTCTATAGAGTCATATGTTAACCTGTCAATGTGTTGGGCCTGCATTCCTCATGAGGAGTTTTAGTTTCATTTTCATGCTTTAATGCATGCTCTATAGAGTCATATGTTAACCTGTCAATGTGTTGGGCCTGCATTCCCCATGAGGAGCTTTAGTTTCATTGTCATGCTTTAATGCATGCTCTATAGAGTCATATGTTAACCTGTCAATGTGTTGGGAATGCATTCCCCATGAGGAGCTTTAGTTTCAATTTCATGCTTTAATGCATGCTCTATAGAGTCATATGTTAACCTGTCAATGCGTTGGGCCTGCATTCCCCATGAGGGGCTTTAGTTTCATTTTCATGCTTTAATGCATGCTCTATAGAGTCATATGTTAACCTGTCAGTGTGTTGGGCCTGCATTCCCCATGAGGAGCTTTAGTTTCATTTTCATGCTTTAATGCATGCTCTATAGAGTCATATGTTAACCTGTCAATGTGTTGGGCCTGCATTCCCCATGAGGAGCTTTAGTTTCATTTTCATGCTTTAATGCATGCTCTATAGAGTCATATGTTAACCTGTCAATGTGTTGAGCCTGCATTCAACATGAGGAGCTTTAGTTTCATTTTCAAGCTTTAATGCATGCTCTATAGAGTCATATGTTAACCTGTCAATGTGTTGGGCCTGCATTCCCCATGAGGAACTTTATTTTCATTTTCATGCTTTAATGCATGCCCTATAGAGTCATATGTTAACCTGTCAATGTGTTGGGCCTGCATTCCCCATGAGGAGCTTTAGTTTCATTTTCATGCTTTAATGCATGCTCTATAGAGTCATATGTTAACCTGTCAATGTGTTGGGCCTGCATTCCTCATGAGGAGTTTTAGTTTCATTTTCATGCTTTAATGCATGCTCTATAGAGTCATATGTTGACCTGTCAATGTGTTGGGCCTGCATTCCTCATGAGGAGCTTTAGTTTCATTTTCATGCTTTAATGCATGCTCTATAGAGTCCTATGTTAACCTGTCAATGTGTTGGGCCGGCATTCCTCATGAGGAGCTTTAGTTTCATTTTCATGCTTTAATGCATGCTCTATAGAGTCATATGTTAACCTGTCAATGTGTCGGGCCTGCATTCCTCATGAGGACCTTTAGTTTCATTGTCATGCTTTAATGCATGTTCTATAGAGTCATATGTTAACCTGTCAATGTGTTGGGCCTGCATTCCCCATGAGGAGCTTTAGTTTCATTTTCATGCTTTATTGCATGCTCCATAGAGTCATATGTTAACCTGTCAATGTGTTTGGCCTGCATTCCCCATGAGGAGCTTTAGCTTCATTTTCATGCTTTAATGCATGCTCTATAGAGTCATATGTTACCCTGTCATTGTGTTGGGCCTGCATTCCTCATGAGGAGCTTTAGTTTCATTTTCATGCTTTAATGCATGCTCTATAGAGTCATATGTTAACCTGTCAATGTGTTGGGCCTGCATTCCTCATGAGGAGCTTTAGTTTCATTTTTCATGCTTTAATGAATGCTCTATAGAGTCATATGTTAACCTGTCAATGTGTTGGCCCTGCATTCCTCATGAGGAGCTTTAGTTTCATTTTCATGCTTGAATGCATGCTCTATAGAGTCATATGTTAACCTGTCAATGTGTTGGGCCTGCATTCCTCATGAGGAACTTTAGTTTCATTTTCATGCTTTAATGCATGCTCTATAGAGTCATATGTTAACCTGTCAATGTGTCGGGCCTGCATTCCTCATGAGGAGCTTTAGTTTCATTTTCATGCTTTAATGCATGCTCTATAGAGTCATATGTTAACCTGTCAATGTCCTGGGCCTGCGTTCCTCATGAGGAGCTTTAGTTTCATTGTCATGCTTTAATGCATGCTCTAAAGAGTCATATGTTGCCCGGTCATTGTGTTGAGCCTGCATTCCTCATGAGGAGCTTTAGTTTCATTTTCATGCTTTAATGCATGCTCTATAGAGTCATATGTTAACCTGTCAATGTCCTGGGCCTGCGTTCCTCATGAGGAGCTTTAGTTTCATTTTCATGGTTTAATGCATGCTCTATAGAGTCAGATGTTAACCTGTCAATGTGTTGGGCCTGCAATCCTCATGAGGAGCTTTAGTTTCATTTTCATGCTTTATGCATATTCTATAGAGTCATATGTTAACCTGTCAATGTGTTGGGCCTGCATTCCTCATGAGGAGCTTTAGTTTCATTTTCATGCTTTAATGCATGCTCTATAGAGTCATATGTTAACCTGTCAATGTGTTGGGCCTGCATTCGCCATGAGGACCTTTAGTTTCATTGTCATGCTTTAATGCATGCTCTATAGAGTCATATGTTAATCTGTCAATGTGTTGGGCCTGCATTTCCCATGAGGAGCTTTAGTTTCATTTTCATGCTTTAATGCGTGCTCTATAGAGTCATATGTTAACCTGTCAATGTGTTGGGCCTGCATTCCCCATGAGGAGCTTTAGTTTCATTTTCATGCTTTAATGAATGCTCTATAGAGTCATATGTTACCCTGTCATTGTGTTGGGCCTGCATTCCTCATGAGGAACTTTAGTTTCATTTTGATGCTTTAATGCATGCTCTATAGAGTCATATGTTAACCTGTCAATGTGTTGGGCCTGCATTCCTCATGAGGAGTTTTAGTTTCATTTTCATGCTTTAATGCATGCTCTATAGAGTCATATGTTAACCTGTCAATGTGTTGGGCCTGCATTCCTCATGAGGAGCTTTAGTTTCATTTTCATGCTTGAATGCATGCTCTATAGTGTCATATGTTAACCTGTCAATGTGTTGGGCCTGCATCCCTCATGAGGAGCTTTAGTTTCATGTTCATGCTTTAATGCATGCTCTATAGAGTCATATGTTAACCCGTCAATGTGTCGGGCCTGCATTCCTCATGAGGAGCTTTAGTTTCATTTTCATGCTTTAATGCATGCTCTATACAGTCATATGTTTACCTGTCAATGTGTTGGGCCTGCATCCCTCATGAGGAGCTTAGGTTTAATTTTCATGCTTTAATGCATGCTCTATAGTGTCATATGTTAAGCTGTCAATGTGTTGGGCCTGCAATCCTCATGAGGAGCTTTAGTTTCATTTTCATGCTTTATGCATGCTCTATAGAGTCATATGTTAACCTGTCAATGTGTTGGGCCTGCATTCCTCATGAGGAGTTTTAGTTTCATTTTCATGCTTTAATGCATGCTCTATAGAGTCATATGTTAACCTGTCAATGTGTTGGGCCTGCAATCCTCATGAGGAGCTTTAGTTTCATTTTCATGCTTTAATGCATGCTCTATAGAGTCATATGTTAACCTGTCAATGTGTTGGGCCTGCATTCCTCATGAGGAGCTTTAGTTTCATTTTCATGCTTTAATGCATGCTCTATAGAGTCATATGTTAACCTGTCAATGTGTTGGGCCTGCATTCCCCATGAGGAGCTTTAGTTTCATTGTCATGCTTTAATGCATGCTCTATAGAGTCATATGTTAACCTGTCAATGTGTTGGGAATGCATTCCCCATGAGGAGCTTTAATTTCATTTTCATGCTTTAATGCATGCTCTATAGAGTCATATGTTAACCTGTCAATGCGTTGGGCCTGCATTCCCCATGAGGGGCTTTAGTTTCATTTTCATGCTTTAATGCATGCTCTATAGAGTCATATGTTAACCTGTCAATGTGTTGGGCCTGCATTCCCCATGAGGAGCTTTAGTTTCATTTTCATGCTTTAATGCATGCTGTATAGAGTCATATGTTAACGTGTCAATGTGTTGGGACTGCATTCCCCATGAGGAGCTTTAGTTTCATTTTCACGCTTTAATGCATGCTCTATAGAGTCATATGTTAACCTGTCAATGTGTTGAGCCTGCATTCAACATGAGCAGCTTTAGTTTCATTTTCAAGCTTTAATGCATGCTCTATAGAGTCATATGTTAACCTGTCAATGTGTTGGGCCTGCATTCCCCATGAGGAACTTTAGTTTCATTTTCATGCTTTAATGCATGCCCTATAGAGTCATATGTTAACCTGTCAATGTGTTGGGAATGCATTCCCCATGAGGAGCTTTAGTTTCATTTTCATGCTTTAATGCATGCTCTATAGAGTCATATGTTAACCTGTCAATGTGTTGGGCCTGCATTCCTCATGAGGAGTTTTAGTTTCATTTTCATGCTTTAATGCATGCTCTATAGAGTCATATGTTGACCTGTCAATGTGTTGGGCCTGCATTCCTCATGAGGAGCTTTAGTTTCATTTTCATGCTTTAATGCATGCTCTATAGAGTCCTATGTTAACCTGTCAATGTGTTGGGCCTGCATTCCTCATGAGGAGCTTTAGTTTCATTTTCATGCTTTAATGCATGCTCTATAGAGTCATATGTTAACCTGTCAATGTGTCGGGCCTGCATTCCTCATGAGGACCTTTAGTTTCATTGTCATGCTTTAATGCATGTTCTATAGAGTCATATGTTAACCTGTCAATGTGTTGGGCCTGCATTCCCCATGAGGAGCTTTAATTTCATTTTCATGCTTTATTGCATGCTCCATAGAGTCATATGTTAACCTGTCAATGTGTTGGGCCTGCATTCCCCATGAGGAGCTTTAGCTTCATTTTCATGCTTTAATGCATGCTCTATAGAGTCATATGTTACCCTGTCATTGTGTTGGGCCTGCATTCCTCATGAGGAGCTTTAGTTTCATTTTCATGCTTTAATGCATGCTCTATAGAGTCATATGTTAACCTGTCAATGTGTTGGGCCTGCATTCCTCATGAGGAGCTTTAGTTTCATTTTTCATGCTTTAATGAATGCTCTATAGAGTCATATGTTAAACTGTCAATGTGTTGGCCCTGCATTCCTCATGAGGAGCTTTAGTTTCATTTTCATGCTTGAATGCATGCTCTATAGAGTCATATGTTAACCTGTCAATGTGTTGGGCCTGCATTCCTCATGAGGAGCTTTAGTTTCATTTTCATGCTTTAATGCATGCTCTATAGAGTCATATGTTAACCTGTCAATGTGTTGGGCCTGCATTCCTCATGAGGAGCTTTAGTTTCATTTTCATGCTTTAATGCATGCTCTATAGAGTCATAAGTTAACCTGTCAATGAGTTGGGCCTGCATCCCTCATGAGGAGCTTTGGTTTCATTCTCATGCTTTAATGCATGCTCTATAGTGTCATATGTTAAGCTGTCAATGTGTTGGGCCTGCATTCCTCATGAGGAGCTTTAGTTTCATTTTCATGCTTTAATGCATGCTCTATAGAGTCATATGTTAACCTGTCAATGTTTTGGGCCTGCATTCATCATGAGGAGCTTTAGTTTCATTTTCATGCTTTAATGCATGCTCTATAGAGTCATATGTTAACCTGTCAATGTGTTGGGCCTGCATTCCTCATGAGGAGTTTTAGTTTCACTTTCATGCTTTAATGAATGCTCTATAGAGTCATATGTTAACCTGTCAATGTATTGGGCCTGCAATCCTCATGAGGAGCTTTAGTTTCATTTTCATGCTTTATGCATGCTCTATAGAGTCATATGTTAACCTGTCAATGTGTTGGGCCTGCATTCCTCATGAGGAGTTTTAGTTTCATTTTCATGCTTTAATGCATGCTCTATAGAGTCATATGTTAACCTGTCAATGTGTTGGGTCTGCAATCCTCATGAGGAGCTTTAGTTTCATTTTCATGCTTTATGCATGCTCTATAGAGTCATATGTTAACCTGTCAATGTGTTGGGCCTGCATTCCTCATGACGAGCTTTAGTTTCATTTTCATGCTTTAATGCATGCCCTATAGAGACATATGTTAACCTGTCAATGTGTTGGGCCTGCATTCCTCATGAGGAGCTTTAATTTCATTTTCATGCTTTAATGCATGCTCTATAGAGTCATATGTTAACCTGCCAATGTGTTGGGCCTGCATTCCCCATGAGGGGCTTTAGTTTCATTTTCATGCTTTAATGCATGCTCTATAGAGTCATATGTTAACCTGTCAATGTGTTGGGCCTGCATTCCCCATGAGGAGCTTTAGTTTCATTTTCATGCTTTAATGCATGCTCTATAGAGTCATATGTTAACCTGTCAATGTGTTGGGCCTGCATTCCCCATGAGGAGCTTTAGTTTCATTTTCATGCTTTAATGCATGCTCTATAGAGTCATATGTTAACCTGCCAATGTGTTGAGCCTGCATTCAACATGAGGAGCTTTAGTTTCATTTTCAAGCTTTAATGCATGCTCTATAGAGTCATATGTTAACCTGTCAATGTGTTGGGCCTGCATTCCCCATGAGGAGCTTTAGTTTCATTTTCATGCTTTAAAGCATGCCCTATAGAGTCATATGTTAACCTGTCAATGTGTTGGGCCTGCATTCCCCATGAGGAGCTTTAGTTTCATTTTCATGTTTTAATGCATGCTCTATAGAGTCATATGTTACCCTGTCATTGTGTTGGGCCTGCATTCCTCATGAGGAGCTTTAGTTTCATTTTCATGCTTTAATGCATGCTCTATAGAGTCATATGTTAACCTGTCAATGTGTTGGGCCTGCATTCCTCATGAGGAGCTTTAGTTTCATTTTCATGCTTTAGTGCATGCTCTATAGAGTCATATGTTAACCTGTCAATGTGTTGGGCCTGCATTCCTCATGAGGAGCTTTAGTTTCATTTTCATGCTTTAATGCATGCTCTATGGACTAATATGTTAACCTGTCAATGTGTTGGGCCTGCATTCCTCATGAGGAGCTTTAGTTTCATTTTCATGCTTTAATGCATGCTCTATAGAGTCATATGTTAACATGTCAATGTGTCGGGCCTGCATTCCTCATGAGGAGCTTTAGTTTCATTTTCATGCTTTAATGCATGCTCTATAGAGTCATATGTTAACCTGTCAATGTGTTGGGCCTGCATCCCTCATGAGGAGCTTTGGTTTCATTTTCATGCTTTAATGCATGCTCTATAGTGTCATATGTTAAGCTGTCAATTTGTTGGGCCTGCATTCCTCATGAGGGGCTTTAGTTTCATTTTCATGCTTTTATGCATGCTCTATAGAGTCATATGTTAACCTGTCAATGTTTTGGGCCTGCATTCATCATGAGGAGCTTTAGTTTCATTTTCATGCTTTAATGCATGCTCTATAGAGTCATATGTTAACCTGTCAATGTTTTGGGCCTGCATTCCTCATGAGGAGTTTTAGTTTCATTTTCATGCTTTAATGCATGCTCTATACAGTCATATGTTAACCTGTCAATGTGTTGGGCCTGCAATCGTCATGAGGGGCTTTAGTTTCATTTTCATGCTTTATGCATGCTCTATAGAGTCATATGTTAACCTGTCAATGTGTTGGGCCTGCATTCCTCATGAGGAGCTTTAGTTTCATTTTCATGCTTTAATGCATGCTCTATAGAGACATATGTTAACCTGTCAATGTGTTGGGCCTGCATTCCCCATGAGGAGCTTTAGTTTCATTGTCATGCTTTAATGCATGCTCTATAGAGTCATATGTTACCCTGTCATTGTGTTGGGCCTGCATTCCTCATCAGGTGCTTTAGTTTCATTTTCATGCATTAATGCATGCTCTATAGAGTCATATGTTAACCTTTCAATGTGTTGGGCCTGCGTTCCTCATGAGGAGCTTTAGTTTCATTTTCATGCTTTAATGCATGCTCTATAGAGTCATATGTTAACCTGTCAATGTGTTGGGCCTGCATTCCTCATGAGGAGCTTTAGTTTCATTTTCATGCTTTAATGCATGCTCTATAGAGTCATATGTTAACCTGTCAATGTGTTGGGCCTGCATTCCTCATGAGGAGCTTTAGTTTCATTTTCATGCTTTAATGCATGCTCTATAGAGTCATATGTTAACCTGTCAATGTGTTGAGCCTGCATTCCTCATGAGGAGATTTAGTTTCATTTTCATGCTTTAATGCATGCTCTATAGAGTCATATGTTAACCTGTCAATGTTTTGGGCCTGCATTCCCCATGAGGAGCTTTAGTTTCATTTTCATGCTTTAATGCATGCTCTATAGAGTCATATGTTAACCTGTCATTGTGTTGGGCCTGCATTCCTCATGAGGAGCTTTAGTTTCATTTTCATGCTTTAATGCATGCTCTATAGAGTCATATGTTAACCTGTCAATGTGTTGGGCCTGCATTCCTCATGAGGAGCTTCAGTTTCATTTTCATGCTTTAATGCATGCTCTATAGAGTCATATGTTAACCTGTCAATGTGTTGGGCCTGCTTTCCTCATGAGGAGCTTTAGTTTCATTCTCATGCTTTAATGCATGCTCTATAGAGTCATATGTTAACCTGTCAATGTGTTGGGTCTGCATTCCTCATGAGGAGCTTTAGTTTCATTGTCATGCTTTAATGCACCCTCTATAGGGTCTTATGTTAAACCGTCAATGTGTTGGGACTGCATCCCTCATGAGGAGCTTTGGTTTCATTTTCATGCTTTTATGCATGCTCTATAGTGTCATATGTTAACCTGTCAATGTGTTGGGCCTGCATACCTCATGAGGAGCTTTGGTTTCATTTTCATGCTTTAATGCATGCTCTGTAGAGTCATATGTTAACCTGTGAATGTTTTGGGCCTGCATTCATCATGAGGAGCTTTAGTTTCATTTTCATGCATTAATTCATGCTCTATAGAGTCATATGTCAACCTGTCAATGTGTTGGGCCTGCATTCCTCATGAGGAGCTTTAGTTTCATTTTCATGCTTTAATGCATGCTATATAGAGTTTATGTTAACCTGTCAATGTGTTGGGCCTGCATTCATCATGAGGAGCTTTAGTTTCATTTTCATGCTTTAATGCATGCTCTATAGAGTCATATGTTAACCTGTCAATGTGTTGGGCCTGCATTCCTCATGAGGAGCTTTAGTTTCACGTTCATGCTTTAATGCATGCTCTATAGAGTCATATGTTAACCTGTCAATGTGTTGGGCCTGCATTCCCCATGAGGAGCTTTAGTTTCATTTTCATGCTTTAATGCATGCTCTATAGAGCCATATGTTAACCTGTCAATGTGTTGGTCCTGCATTCCCCATGAGGAGCTTTAGATTCATTTTCATGCTTTAATGCATGCTCTATAGAGTCATATGTTAACCTGTCAATGTGTTGGGCCTGCATTCCCCATGAGGAGCTTTAGTTTCATTTTTATGCTTTAATGCATGCTCTATAGAGTCATATGGTAACTTGTCAATGAGTTGGGCCAGCATTACAAATGAGGAGCTTTAGTTTCATTTTCATGCTTTAATGCGTCCTTTATAGAGTCATATGTTAACCTGTCAATGTGTTGGGCCTGCATTACCCATGAGGAGCTTTAGTTTCATTTTCATGCTCTAATGCATGCTCTATAGAGTCATATGTTGACCTGTCAATGTGTTGGGCCTGCATTCAACATGACGAGCTTTAGTTTCATTTTCATGCTCTAATGCATGCTCTATAGAGTTATATCTTAACCTGTCAATGTGTTGGGCCTGCATTCCCCATGAGGGGCTTTAGTTTCATTTTCATGCTCTAATGCATGCTCTATAGAGTCATATGTTAACCTGTCAATGTGTTGGGCCTGCATTCCTCATGAGGAGCTTTAGTTTCATTTTCATGCTTTAATGCATGCTCTATAGAGTAATATGGTAACCTGTCAATGTGTTCGGCCTGAATTCCTCATGAGGAGCTTTAGTTTCGTTTTCATGCTTTAATGCATGCTCTATAGAGTCATATGTTAACCTGTCAATGTGTTGGGCCTGCATTCCTCATGATGAGCTTTAGTTTCATTTTCATGCTTTAATGCATGCTCTATCGAGTCATATGTTAACCTGTCAATGTGTTGGGACTGCATTCCTCTTGAGGAGCTTTAGTTTCATTGTCATGCTTTAATGCATGCTCTATAGAGTCATATGTTAACCTGTCAATGTGTTGGGCCTGCATTAGTCATGAGGAGCTTTTGTTTCATTTTCAAGCTTTAATGCATGCTCTATAGTGTCATATGTTAACCTGTCAATGTGTTGGGCCTGCATTCCTCATGAGGAGCTTTGGTTTCATTTTCATGCTTTAATGCATGCTCTATAGAGTCATATGTTAACCTGTCAATGTTTTGGGCCTGCATTCCTCATGAGGAGCTTTAGTTTCATTTTCATGCTTTAATGCATGCTCTATAGAGTCATATGTTAACCTGTCAATGTGTTGGGTCTGCATTCCTCATGAGGAGCTTTAGTTTCATTGTCATGCTTTAATGCATCCTCTATAGAGTCATATGTTAACCCGTCATTGTGTTGGGACTGCATCCCTCATGAGGAGCTTTGGTTTCATTTTCATGCTTTTATGCATGCTCTATAGTGTCATATGTTAACCTTTCAATGTGTTGGGCCTGCATACCTCATGAGGAGCTTTGGTTTCATTTTCATGCTTTAATGCATGCTCTGTAGAGTCATATGTTAACCTGTGAATGTTTTGGGCCTGCATTCATCATGAGGAGCTTTAGTTTCATTTTCATGCATTAATTCATGCTCTATAGAGTCATATGTCAACCTGTCAATGTGTTGGGCCTGCATTCCTCATGAGGAGCTTTAGTTTCATTTTCATGCTTTAATGCATGCTATATAGAGTTTATGTTAACCTGTGAATGTGTTGGGCCTGCATTCCTCATGAGGAGCTTTAGTTTCATTTTCATGCTTTAATGCATGCTCTATAGAGTCATATGTTAACCTGTCAATGTGTTGGGCCTGCATTCCTCATGAGGAGCTTTAGTTTCATTTTCATGCTTTAATGCATGCTCTATAGAGTCATATGTTAACCTGTCAATGTATTGGGCCTGCATTCCCCATGAGGAGCTTTAGTTTCATTTTTATGCTTTAATGCATGCTCTATAGAGTCATATGTTAACCTGTCAATGAGTTGGGCCAGCATTACAAATGAGGAGCTTTAGTTTCATTTTCATGCTTTAATGCGTCCTTTATAGAGTCATATGTTAACCTGTCAATGTGTTGGGCCTGCATTACCCATGAGGAGCTTTAGTTTCATTTTCATGCTCTAATGCATGCTCTATAGAGTCATATGTTAACCTGTTAATGTATTGGGCCTGCATTCCCCATGAGGAGCTTTAGTTTCATTTTCATGCTCTAATGCATGCTCTATAGAGTTATATCTTAACCTGTCAATGTGTTGGGCCTGCATTCCCCATGAGGAGCTTTAGTTTCATTTTCATGCTCTAATGCATGCTCTATAGAGTCATATGTTAACCTGTCAATGTGTTGGGCCTGCATTCCTCATGAGGAGCTTTAGTTTCATTTTCATGCTTTAATGCATGCTCTATAGAGTAATATGTTAACCTGTCAATGTGTTCGGCCTGAATTCCGCATGAGGAGCTTTAGTTTCGTTTTCATGCTTTAATGCATGCTCTATAGAGTCATATGTTAACCTGTCAATGTGTTGGGCCTGCATTCCTCATGATGAGCTTTAGTTTTATTTTCATGCTTTAATGCATGCTCTATCGAGTCATATGTTAACCTGTCAATGTGTTGGGACTGCATTCCTCTTGAGGAGCTTTAGTTTCATTTTCATGCTTTAATGCATGATCTATAGAGTCATATGTTAACCTGTCAATGTGTTGGGCCTGCATTCCTCATGAGGAGCTTTGGTTTTATTTTCAAGCTTTAATGCATGCTCTATAGTGTCATATGTTAACCTGTCAATGTGTTGGGCCTGCATTCCTCATGATGAGCTTTGGTTTCATTTTCATGCTTTAATGCATGCTCTATAGAGTCATATGTTAACCTGTCAATGTTTTGGGCCTGCATTCCTCATGAGGAGCTTTAGTTTCATTTTCATGCTTTAATGCATGCTCTATAGAGTCATATGTCAACCTGCCAATGTGTTGGGACTGCATTGCTCTTGAGGAGCTTTAGTTTCATTTTCATGCTTTAATGCATGCTCTATAGAGTCATATGTTAACCTGTCAATGTGTTGGGCCTGCATTCCTCATGAGGAGCTTTGGTTTCATTTTCAAGCTTTAATGCATGCTCTATAGTGTCATATGTTAACCTGTCAATGTGTTGGGCCTGCATTCCTCATGAGGAGCTTTGGTTTCATTTTCATGCTTTAATGCATGCTCTATAGAGTCATATGTTAACCTGTCAATGTTTTGGGCCTGCATTCCTCATGAGGAGCTTTAGTTTCATTTGCATGCTTTAATGCATGCTCTATAGAGTCATATGTCAACCTGCCAATGTGTTGGGAATGCATTCCTCATGAGGAGCTTTAGTTTCATTTTCATGCTTTAATGCGTGCTCTATTGAGTAATATGTTAACCTGTCAATGTGTTGGGCCTGCATTCCTCATGAGGAGCTTTAGTTTCACGTTCATGTTTTAATGCATGCTCTATAGAGTCATATGTTAACCTGTCAATGTGTTGGGCCTGCATTCCCCATGTGGAGCTTTAGTTTCATTTTCATGCTTTAATGCATGCTCTATAGAGCCATATGTTAACCTGTCAATGTGTTGGGCCTGCATTCCCCATGAGGAGCTTTAGTTTCATTTTCATGCTTTAATGCATGCTCTATAGAGTCATATGTCAACCTGCCAATGTGTTGGGCCTGCATTCCTCATGAGGAGCTTTAGTTTCATTTTCATGCTTTAATGCATTCTGTATAGAGTAATATGTTAACCTGTCAATGTGTTGGGCCTGCATTCCTCATGAGGAGCTTTAGTTTCATTTTCATGCTTTAATGCATGCTCTATAGGGTCATATGTTAACCTGTCAATATGTTGGGCCTGCATTCCTCATGAGGAGCTTTAGTTTCATTGTCATGCTTTAATGCATGCTCTATAGAGTCATATGTTACCCTGTCATTGTGTTGGGCCTGCATTCCTCATGAGGAGCTTTAGTTTCATTTTCATGCTTTAATGCATGCTCTATAGAGTCATATGTTAACCTGTCCAATTGTTGGGCCTGCGTTCCTCATGAGGAGTTTAGTTTCATTTTCATGCTTTAATGCATGCTGTATAGAGTCATATGTTAACCTGTCAATGTGTTGGGCCTGCATTCCTCATGAGGAGCTTTAGTTTCATTTTCAAGCTTTAATGCATGCTCTATAGTGTCATATGTTAACCTGTCAATGTGTTGGGCCTGCATTCCTCATGAGGAGCTTTGGTTTCATTTTCATGCTTTAATGCATGCTCTATAGAGTCATATGTTAACCTGTCAATGTTTTGGGCCTGCATTCCTCATGAGGAGCTTTAGTTTCATTTTCATGCTTTAATGCATGCTCTATAGAGTCATATGTCAACCTGCCAATGTGTTGGGACTGCATTCCTCTTGAGGAGCTTTAGTTTCATTTTCATGCTTTAATGCATGCTCTATAGAGTCATATGTTAACCTGTCAATGTGTTGGGCCTGCATTCCTCATGAGGAGCTTTGGTTTCATTTTCAAGCTTTAATGCATGCTCTATAGTGTCATATGTTAACCTGTCAATGTGTTGGGCCTGCATTCCTCATGAGGAGCTTTAGTTTCACGTTCATGCTTTAATGCATGCTCTATAGAGTCATATGTTAACCTGTCAATGTGTTGGGCCTGCATTCCCCATGTGGAGCTTTAGTTTCATTTTCATGCTTTAATGCATGCTCTATAGAGCCATATGTTAACCTGTCAATGTGTTGGGCCTGCATTCCCCATGAGGAGCTTTAGTTTCATTTTCATGCTTTAATGCATGCTCTATAGAGTCATATGTCAACCTGCCAATGTGTTGGGCCTGCGTTCCTCATGAGGAGCTTTAGTTTCATTTTCATGCTTTAATGCATTCTGTATAGAGTAATATGTTAACCTGTCAATATGTTGGACCTGCATTCCCCATGAGGAGCTTTAGTTTCATTGTCATGCTTTAATGCATGCTCTATAGAGTCATATGTTACCCTGTCATTGTGTTGGGCCTGCATTCCTCATGAGGAGCTTTAGTTTCATTTTCATGCTTTAATGCATGCTCTATAGAGTCATATGTTAACCTGTCAAATTGTTGGGCCTGCGTTCCTCATGAGGAGTTTAGTTTCATTTTCATGCTTTAATGCATGCTGTATAGAGTCATATGTTAACCTGTCAATGTGTTGGGCCTGCATTCCTCATGAGGAGCTTTAGTTTCATTTTCATGCTTTAATGCATGCTCTATAGAGTCATATGTTATCCTGTCAATGTGTTGGGCCTGCATTCCTCATGAGGAGCTTTAGTTTCATTTTCATGCTTTAATGCATGCTCTATAGAGTCATATGTTAACCTGTCAATGTGTTGGGCCTGCATTCCTCATGAGGAGCTTTAGTTTCATTTTCATGCTTTAATGCATGCTCTATAGAGTCATATGTTAACCTGTCAATGTTTTGGGCCTGCATTCCCCATGAGGAGCTTTAGTTTCAATTTCATGCTTTAATTAATGCTCTATAGAGTCATATGTTACCCTGTCATTGTGTTGGGCCTGCATTCCTCATGAGGAGCTTTAGTTTCATTTTCATGCTTTAATGCATGCTCTATAGAGTCATATGTTAACCTGTCAATGTGTTGGGCCTGCATTCCTCATGAGGAGCTTTAGTTTCATTTTCATGCTTTAATGCATGCTCTGTAGAGTCATATGTTAACCTGTCAATGTGTTGGGCCTGCATTACTCATGAGGAGCTTTAGTTTCATTTTCATGCTTTAATGCATGCTCTATAGAGTCATATGTTAACCTGTCAATGTGTTGGGACTGCATTCCCCATGAGGAGCTTTAGTTTCATTTTCATGCTTTTCTGCATGCTCTATAGTGTCATATGTTAACCTGTCAATGTGTTGGGCCTGCATTCCTCATGAGGAGCTTTGGTTTCATTTTCATGCTTTAATGCATGCTCTGTAGAGTCATATGTTAACCTGTCAATGTTTTGGGCCTGCATTTATCACGAGGAGCTTTAGTTTCATTTTCATGCATTAATGCATGCTCTATAGAGTCATATGTCAACCTGTAAATGTGTTGGGCCTGCATTCCTCATGAGGAGCTTTAGTTTCATTTTCATGCTTTAATGCATGCTTTATAGAGTTTATGTTAACCTGTCAATGTGTTGGACCTGCATACCTCATGAGGAGCTTTAGTTTCATCTTCATGCTTTAATGCATGCTCTATAGAGTCATATGTAACCTGTCAATGTGTTGGGCCTGCATTCCTCATGAGGAGCTTTAGTTTCACGTTCATGCTTTAATGCATGCTCTATAGAGTCATATGTTAACCTGTCAATGTGTTCGGCCTGCATTCCCCATGAGGAGCTTTAGTTTCATTTTCATGGTTTAATGCATGCTCTATAGAGCCATATGTTAACCTGTCAATGTGTTGGGCCTGCATTCCCCATGAGGAGCTTTAGTTTCATTTTCATGCTTTAATGCATGCTCTATAGAGTCATATGTTAACCTGTCAATGTGTTGGGCCTGCATTCCCCATGAGGAGCTTTAGTTTCATTTTCATGCTTTAATGCATGCTCTATAGAGTCATATGTTAACCTGTCAATGAGTTGGGCCAGCATTACCTATGAGGAGCTTTAGTTTCATTTTCATGCTTTAATGCGTGCTCTATAGAGTCATATGTTAACCTGTCAATGTGTTGGGCCTGCATTCCCCATGCGGAGCTTTAGTTTCATTTTCATGCTTTAATGCATGCTCATTAGAGTCATATGTTAACCTGTCAATGTGTTGGGCCTGCATTCCCCATGAGGAGCTTTAGTTTCATTTTCATGCTCTAATGCATGCTCTATAGAGTCATATGTTAACCTGTCAATGTATTGGGCCTGCATTCCCCATGAGGAGCTTTAGTTTCATTTTCATGCTCTAATGCATGCTCTATAGAGTTATATGTTAACCTGTCAATGTGTTGGGCCTGCATTCCCCATGAGGAGCTTTAGTTTCATTTTCATGCTCTAATGCATGCTCTATGGAGTCATATGTTAACCTGTCAATGTGTTGGCCCCTCATTCCTCATGAGGAGCTTTAGTTTTATTTTCATGCTTTAATGCATGCTCTATAGAGTCATATGTTAACCTGTCAATGTGTTTGGCCTGAATTCCTCATGAGGAGCTTTAGTTCTATTTTCATGCTTTAATGCATGCTCTATAGAGTCATATGTTAACCTGTCGATGTGTTGGGCCTGCATTCCTCATGAGGAGCTTTAGTTTCATTTTCATGCTTTAATGCATGCTCTATCGAGTCATATGTTAACCTGTCAATGTGTTGGGCCTGCATTCCTCATGAGGAGCTTTAGTTTCATTTTCATGCTTTAATGCATGCTCTATCGAGTCATATGTTAACCTGTCAATGTGTTGGGCCTGCATTCCTCATGAGGAGCTTTAGTTTCATTTTCATGCTTTAATGCATGCTCTATAGAGTCATATGTTAACCTGTCAATGTGTTGGGCCTGCATTCCCCATGAGGAGCTTTAGTTTCATTTTCATGCTTTAATGCGTGCTCTATTGAGTCATCTGTTAACCTGTCAATGTGTTGGGCCAGCATTCCCCATGAGGAGCTTTAGTTTCATTTTCAATGCTTTAATGCGTGCTCTATAAAGTCATATGTTAACCTGTCAATGTGTTGGGCCTGCATTCCCCATGAGGAGCTTTAGTTTCATTTTCATGCTCTAATGCATGCTCTATGGAATCATATGTTAACCTGTCAATGTGTTGGGCCTGCATTCCCCATGAGGAGCGTTAGTTTCATTTTCATGCTCTAATGCATGCTCTATAGAGTCATATGTTAACCTGTCAATGTTTTGGGCCTGCATTCCCCATGAGGAGCTTTAGTTTCATTTTCATGCTATAATGCATGCTCTATAGAGTTATATGATAACCTGTCAATGTGTTGGGCCTGCATTCCCCACGAGGAGCTTTAGTTTCATTTTCATGCTCTAATGCATGCTCTATAGAGTCATATGTTAACCTGTCAATGTGTTGGGCCTGCATTCCCCATGAGGAGCTTTAGTTTCATTGTCATGCTTCAATGCATGCCCTATAGAGTCATATGTTAACCTGTCAATGTGTTGGGCCTGCATTCCCCTTGAGGAGCTTTAGTTTCATTTTCATGCTTTAATGCATGCTCTATAGAGTCATATGTTAACCTGTTAATGTGTTGGGCCTGCATTCCCCATGAGGAGCTTTAGTTTCATTTTCATGCTCTAATGCATGCTCTATAGAGTCATATGTTAACCTGTCAATGTGTTGGGCCTGCATTCCCCATGAGAAGCTTTAGTTTCATTTTCATGCTCTAATGCATGCTCTATAGAGTCATATGTTAACCTGTGAAAGTGTTGGGCCTGCATTCCCCATGAGGAGCTTTAGTTTCCTTTTCATGCTTTAATGCATGCTCTATAGAGTCATATGTTAACCTGTCAATGTGTTGGGCCTGCATTCCCCATGCGGAGCTTTAGTTTCATTTTCATGCTTTAATGCATGCTCATTAGAGTCATATGTTAACCTGTCAATGTGTTGGGCCTGCATTCCTCATGAGAAGCTTTAGTTTCATTTTCATGCTTTAATGCACGCTCTATAGAGTCATATGTTAACCTGTCAATGTGTTGGGCCTGCATTCCTCATGAGGAGCTTTAGTTTTATTTTCATGCTTTAATGCACACTCAATAGAGTCATATGTTAACCTGTCAATGTGTTGGGCCTGCTTTCCTCATTAAGAGCTTTAGTTTCATTTTCATGCTTTAATGCATGCTCTATAGAATCATATGTTAACCTGTCAATGTGTTGGGCCTGCATTCCTCATGAGGAGCTTTAGTTTCATTTTCATGCTTTAATGCATGCTCTATAGAGTCATATGTTAACCTGTCAATGTGTTGGGCCTGCATTCCCCATGAGGAGCTTTAGTTTTCTTTTCATGCTTTAATGCATGCTCTATAGAGTCATATGTTAACCTGTCAATGTGTTGGGCCTGCATTCCCCATGAGGAACTTATGTTACATTTTCATGCTTTAATGCATGCTCTATAGAGTCATATGTTAACCTGTCAATGTGTTGGGCCTGCATTCCCCATGAGGAGCTTTAGTTTCATTTTCATGCTTTAATGCATGCTCTATAGAGTCATATGTTAACCTGTCAATGTGTTGGGCCTGCATTCCTCATGAGGAGCTTTAGTTTTATTTTCATGATTTAATGCATGCTCTATAGAGTCATATGTTAACCTGTCAATGTGTTGGGCCTGCATTCCCCATGAGGAGCTTTAGTTTCATTTTCATGCTCTAATGCATGCTCTATAGAGTCATATGTTAACCTGTCAATGTGTTGGTCCTGCATTCCCCATGAGGAGCTTTAGTTTCATTTTCATGCTTTAATGCATGCTCTATAGAGTCATATGTTAAACTGTCAATGTGTTGGGCCTGCATTCCCCTTCAGGAGCTTTAGTTTCATTTTCATGCTTTAATGCATGCTCTATGGAGTCATATGTTAACCTGTCAATGTGTTGAGCCTGCATTCCCCATGAGGAGCTTTAGTTTCATTTTCATGCTCTAATGCATGCTCTATAGAGTCATATGTTAACCTGTCAATGTGTTGGGCCTGCATTCCCCATGAGGAGCTTTAGTTTCATTTTCATGCTCTAATGCATGCTCTATAGAGTCATATGTTAACCTGTCAATGTGTTGGGCCTGCATTCCCCATGAGGAGCTTTAGTTTCATTTTCATGCTTTAATGCATGCTCTATAGTGTCATATGTTTACCTGTCAATGTGTTGGGCCTGCATTCCTCATGAGGAGCTTTAGTTTCATTTTCATGCTTTAATGCATGCTCTATATTGTCATATGTTAACCTGTCAATGTTTTGGGCCTGCGTTCATCATAAGGAGCTTTAGTTTCATTTTCATGCTTTAATGCATGCTCTATAGAGTCATATGTTAACCTGTCAATGTTTTGGGCCTGCGTTCATCATGAGGAGCTTTAGTTTCATTTTCATGCATTATTTCATGCTCTATAGAGTCATATGTTAACCTGTCAATGTGTTGGGCCTGCATTCCTCATGAGGAGCTTTAGTTTCATTTTCATGCTTTAATGCATGCTCTATAGAGTCATATGTTAACCTGTCAATGTGTTGGGCCTGCATTCCTCATGAGGAGCTTTGGTTTCATTTTCATGCTTTAATGCATGCTCTATAGTGTCATATGTTAACCTGTCAAAGTGTTGGGCCTGCATTCCTCATGAGGAGCTTTGGTTTCATTTTAATGCTTTAATGCATGCTCTATAGAGTCATATGTTAACCTGTCAATGTTTTGGGCCTGCATTCATCATGAGGAACTTTAGTTTCATTTTCATGCTTTAATGCATGCTCTATAGAGTCATATGTCAACCTGCCAGTGTGTTGGGCCTGCATTCCTCATGAGGAGCTTTAGTTTCATTTTCATGCTTTAATGCATGCTCTATAGAGTAATATGTTAACCTGTCAATGTGTTGGGCCTGCATTCCTCATGAGGAGCTTTAGTTTCATTTTCATGCTTTAATGCATGCTCTATAGAGTCATATGTTAACCTGTCAATGTGTTGGGCCTGCATTCCTTATGAGGAGCTTTATTTTCTCGTTCATGCTTTAATGCATGCTCTATAGAGTCATATGTCAACCTGCCAATGTGTTGGGCCTGCATTCTTCATGAGGGGCTTTAGTTTCATTTTCATGCTTTAATGCATGCTCTATAGAGTAATATGTTAACCTGTCAATGTGTTGTGCCTGCATTCCTCATGAGGAGCTTTAGTTTCATTTTCATGCTTTAATGCATGCTCTATAGAGTCATATGTTAACCTGCCAATGTGTTGGGCCTGCATTCCCCATGAGGAGCTTTAGTTTCATTGTCATGCTTTAATGCATGCTCTATAGAATCATATGTTCTCCTGTCATTGTGTTGGGCCTGCATTCCTCATGAGGAGCTTTAGTTTCATTTTCATGCTTTAATGTATGCTCTATAGAGTCATATGTTAACCTGTCAATGTGTTGGGCCTGCGTTCCTCATGAGGAGCTTTAGTTTCATTTTCATGCTTTAATGCATGCTCTATAGAGTCATATGTTAACCTGTCAATGTGTTGGGCCTGCATTCCTCATGAGGAGCTTTAGTTTCATTTTCATGCTTTAATGCATGCTCTATAGAGTCATATCTCAACCTGTCAATGTGTTGGGCCTGCATTCCTCATGAGGAGCTTTAGTTTCATTTTCATGCTTTAATGCATGCTCTATAGAGTCATATGTTAACCTGTCAATGTGTTGGGCCTGCATTCCTCATGAGGAGCTTTAGTTTCATTTTCATGCTTTAATGCATGCTCTATAGAGTCATATTGTAACCTGTCAATGTGTTGGGCCTTCATTCCTCATGAGGAGCTTTTGTTTCATTTTCATGCTTTAATGCATGCTCTATAGAGTCATATGTTAACCTGTCAATGTGTTGGGCCTGCATTCCTCATGAGGAGCTTTAGTTTCTTTTTCATGGTTTAATGCATGCTCTATAGAGTCATATGTTAACCTGTCAATGTGTTGGGCCTGCATTCCTCATGAGGAGCTTTAGTTTCATTTTCATGCTTTAATGCATGCTCTATAGAGTCATATGTTAACCTGTCAATGTGTTGGGCCTGCATTCCTCATGAGGAGCTTTAGTTTCATTTTCATGCTTTAATGCGTGCTCTATAGAGTCATATGTTAACCTGTCAATGTGTTGGGACTGCATCCCTCATGAGGAGCTTTGGTTTCATTTTCATGCTTTTATGCATGCTCTATAGTGTCATATGTTAACCTGTCAATGTGTTGGGCCTGCATTCCCCATGAGGAGCTTTGGTTTCATTTTCATGCTTTAATGCATGCTCTGTAGAGTCATATGTTAACCTGTCAATGTTTTGGGACTGCATTCATCATGAGGAGCTTTAGTTTCATTTTCATGCATTAATGCATGCTCCATAGAGTCATATGTCAACCAGTCAATGTGATGGGCCTGCATTCCTCATGAGGAGCATTAGTTTCATTTTCATGCTTTAATGCATGCTATATAGAGTTTATGTTAACTTGTCAATGTGTTGGGCCTGCATTCCTCATTAGGAGCTTTAGTTTCATTTTCATGCTTTAATGCATGCTCTATAGAGTCATATGATAACCTGTCAATGTGTTGGGCCTGCATTCCTCATGAGGAGCTTTAGTTTCACGTTCATGCGTTAATGGGTGCTCTATAGAGTCATATGTTAACCTGTCAATGTGTTGGGCCTGCATTCCCCATGAGGAGCTTTAGTTTCATTTTCAAGCTTTAATGCATTCTCTATAGAGCCATATGTTAACCTGTCAATGTGTTGGGCCTGCATTCCCCATGAGGAGCTTTAGTTTCATTTTCATGCTTTAATGCATGCTCTATAGAGCCATATGTTAACCTGTCAATGAGTTGGGCCAGCATTACCCATGAGGAGCTTTAGTTTCATTTTCATGCTTTAATGCGTGCTCTATAGAGTCATATGTTAACCTGTCAATGTAATCGGCCTGCATTCCTCATGAGGAGCTTTAGTTTCATTTTCATGCTTTAATGCATGCTCTATAGAGTCATATGTTAACCTGTCAATGTGTTGGGCCTGCATTCCTCATGTGGAGCTTTAGTTTCATTTTCATGCTTTAATGCATGCTCTATCGAGTCATATGTTAACCTGTCAATGTGTTGGGCCTGCATTCCTCATTAGGAGCTTTAGTTTCATTTTCATGCTTTAATGCATGCTCTATAGAGTCATATGTTAACCTGTCAATGTGTTGGGCCTGCATTCCTCATGAGGAGCTTTGGTTTCATTTTCATGCTTTAATGCATGCTCTATAGTGTCATATGTTAACCTGTCAATGTGTTGGGCCTGCATTCCTCATGAGGAGCTTTGGTTTCATTTTCATGCTTTAATGCATGCTCTATAGAGTCATATGTTAACCTGTCAATGTTTTGGGCCTGCATTCATCATGAGGAGCTTTAGTTTCATTTTCATGCTTTAATGCATGCTCTATAGAGTCATATGTCAACCTGCCAATTTGTTGGGCCTGCATTCCTCATGAGGAGCTTTAGTTTCATTTTCATGCTTTCATGCATGCTCTATAGAGTAATATGTTAACCTGCCAATGTGTTGGGCCTGCATTCCTCATGAGGAGCTTTAATTTCATTTTCATGCTTTAATGCATGCTCTATAGAGTCATATGTTAACCTGTCAATGTGTTGGGCCTGCATTCAACATGAGGAGCTTTAGTTTCACGTTCATGCTTTAATGCATGCTCTATAGAGTCATATGTTAACCTGTCAATGTGTTGGGCCTGCATTCCCCATGAGGAGCTTTAGTTTCATTTTCATGCTTTAATGCATGCTCTATAGAGCCATATGTTAACCTGTCAATGTGTTGGGCCTGCATTCCCCATGAGGAGCTTTAGTTTCATTTTCATGCTTTAATGCATGCTCTATAGAGTCATATGTTAACCTGCCAATGTGTTGGGCCTGCATTCCCTATGAGGAGCTTTAGTTTCATTTTCATGCTTTAATGCGTGCTCTATAGAGTAATATGTTAACCTGTCAATGTGTTGGGCCTGCATTCCCCATGAGGAGCTTTAATTTCATTTTCATGCTCTAATGCTTGCTCTATAGAGTCATATGTTAACCTGTCAATTTGTTGGGCCTGCATTCCCCATGAGGAGCTTTAATTTCATTTTCATGCTCTAATGCATGCTCAATAGAGTCATATGTTAACCAGTCAATGTGTTGGGCCTGCATTCCCCATGAGGAGCTTTAGTTTCATTTTCATGCTCTAATGCATGCTCTATAGAGTCATATGTTAACCTGTCAATGTGTTGGGCCTGCATTCCCCATGAGGAGCTCTAGTTTCATTTTCATGCTCTAATGCATGCTCTATAGAGTCTTATGTTAACCTGTCAAAGTGTTGGGCCTGCATTCCCCATGAGGAGCTTTAGTTTCATTTTCATGCTTTAATGCATGCTCTATAGAGTCATATGTTAACCTGTCAATGTGTTGGGCCTGCATTCCCCATGAGGAGCTTTAGTTTCATATTCATTCTTTAATGCGTGCTCTATTGAGTCATCTGTTAACCTGTCAATGTGTTGGGCCAGCATTCCCCATGAGGAGCTTTAGTTTCATTTTCATGCTTTAATGCGTGCTCTATAAAGTCATATGTTAACCTGTCAATGTGTTGGGCCTGCATTCCCCATGAGGAGCTTTAGTTTCATTTTTATGCTCTAATGCATGCTCTATAGAGTCATATGTTAACCTGTTAATGTGTTGGGCCTGCATTCCCCATGAGGAGCTTTAGTTTCATTTTCATGCTCTAATGCATGCTCTATAGAGACATATGTTAACCTGTCAATGTGTTGGGCCTGCATTCCCCATGAGAAGCTTTAGTTTCATTTTCATGCTTTAATGCATGCTCTATAGAGTCATATGTTAACCTGTCAAAGTGTTGGGCCTGCATTCCCCAAGAGGAGCTTTAGTTTCCTTTTCATGCTTTAATGCATGCTCTATAGAGTCATATGTTAACCTGTCAATGTGTTGGGCCTGCATTCCCCATGCTGAGCTTTAGTTTCATTTTCATGCTTTAATGCATGCTCTATAGAGTCATATGTTAACCTGTCAATGTGTTGGGCCTGCATTCCTCATGAGGAGCTTTAGTTTCTTTTTCATGCTTTAATGCACACTCAATAGAGTCATATGTTAACCTGTCAATGTGTTGGGCCTGCTTTCCTCATTAAGAGCTTTAGTTTCATTTTCATGCTTTTATGCATGCTCTATAGAGTCATATGTTAACCTGTCAATGTGTTGGGCCTGCATTCCTCATGAGGAGCTTTAGTTTCATTTTCATGCTTTAATGCATGCTCTATAGAGTCATATGTTAACCTGTCAATGTGTTGGGTCTGCATTCCCCATGAGGAGCTTTAGTTTTATTTTCATGCTTTAATGCATGCTCTATAGAGTCATATGTTAACCTGTCAATGTGTTGGGCCTGCATTCCCCATGAGGAACTTTAGTTACATTTTCATGCTTTAATGCATGCTCTATAGAGTCATATGTTAACCAGTCAATGTGTTGGGCCTGCATTCCCCATGAGGAGCTTTAGTTTCATTTTCATGCTCTAATGCATGCTCTATAGAGTCATATGTTAACCTGTCAATGTGTTGGGCCTGCATTCCCCATGAGGAGCGTTAGTTTCATTTTCATGCTCTAATGCATGCTCTATAGAGTAATATGTTAACCTGTCAATGTATTGGGCCTGCATTCCCCATGAGGGGCTTTTGTTTCATTTTCATGCTATAATGCATGCTCTATAGAGTTATATGATAACCTGTCAATGTGTTGGGCCTGCATTCCCCATGAGGAGCTTTAGTTTCATTTTCATGCTCTAATGCATGCTCTATAGCGTCATATGTTAACCTGTCAATGTGTTGGGCCTGCATTCCCCATGAGGAGCTTTAGTTTCATTTTCATGCTTTAATGCATGCTCTATAGAGTCATATGTCAACCTGTCAATGTGTTGGGAATGCATTCCCCTTGAGGAGCTTTAGTTTCATTTTCATGCTTTAATGCATGCTCTATAGAGTCATATGTTAACCTGTCTATGTGTGGGGCCTGCATTCCCCATGAGAAGCTTTAGTTTCATTTTCATGCTCTAATGCATGCTCTATAGAGTCATATGTTAACCTGTCAATGTGTTGGGACTGCATTCCCCATGAGGAGCTTTAGTTTCCTTTTCATGCTTTAATGCATGCTCTATAGAGTCATATGTTAACCTGTCAATGCGGTGGGCCTGCATTCCTCATGAGGAGCTTTAGTTTCATTTTCATGCTTTAATGCACGCTCTATAGAGTCATATGTTAACCTGTCAATGTGTTGGGCCTGCATTCCTCATGAGGAGCTTTAGTTTCTTTTTCATGCTTTAATGCACACTCAATAGAGTCATATGTTTACCTGTCAATGTGTTGGGCCTGCTTTCCTCATTAAGAGCTTTAGTTTCATTTTCATGCTTTAATGCATGCTCTATAGAGTCATATGTTAACCTGTCAATGTGTTGGGCCTGCATTCCTCATGAGGAGCTTTAGTTTCATTTTCATGCTTTAATGCATGCTCTATAGAGTCATATGTTAACCTGTCAATGTGTTGGGTCTGTATTCCCCATGAGGAGCTTTAGTTTTATTTTCATGCTTTAATGCATGCTCTATAGAGTCATATGTTAACCTGTCAATGTGTTGGGCCTGCATTCCCCATGAGGAACTTTAGTTACATTTTCATGCTTTAATGCATGCTCTATAGAGTCATATGTTAACCTGTCAATGTGTTGGGCCTGCATTCCCCATGAGGAGCTTTAGTTTCATTTTCATGCTCTAATGCATGCTCTATAGAGTCATATGTTAACCTGTCAATGTGTTGGGTCTGCATTCCCCATGAGGAGCGTTAGTTTCATTTTCATGCTCTAATGCATGCTCTATAGAGTAATATGTTAACCTGTCAATGTATTGGGCCTGCATTCCCCATGAGGAGCTTTTGTTTCATTTTCATGCTATAATGCATGCTCTATAGAGTCATATGTTAACCTGTCAATGTGTTGGGCCTGCGTTCCTCATGAGGAGCTTTAGTTTCTTGTTCATGCTTTAATGCACACTCAATAGAGTCATATGTTTACCTGTCAATGTGTTGGGCCTGCATTCCCCATGCGGAACTTTAGTTTCATTTTCATGCTTTAATGCATGCTCTATAGATTCATATGTTAACCTGTCAATGTGTTGGGCCTGCATTCCCCATGAGGAACTTTAGTTACATTTTCATGCTTTAATGCATGCTCTATAGAGTCATATGTTAACCTGTCAATGTGTTGGGCCTGCATTCCCCATGAGGAGCTTTAGTTTCATTTTCATGCTCTAATGCATGCTCTATAGAGTCATACGTTAACCTGTCAATGTGTTGGGCCTGCATTCCCCATGAGGAGCGTTAGTTTCATTTTCAAGCTCTAATGCATGCTCTATAGAGTAATATGTTAACCTGTCAATGTATTGGGCCTGCATTCCCCATGAGGAGCTTTTGTTTCATTTTCATGCTATAATGCATGCTCTATAGAGTTATATGATAACCTGTCAATGTGTTGGGCCTGCATTCCCCATGAGGAGCTTTAGTTTCATTTTCATGCTCTAACGCATGCTCTATAGAGTCATATGTTAACCTGTCAATGTGTTGGGCCTGCATTCCCCATGAGGAGCTTTAGTTTCATTTTCATGCTTTAATGCATGCTCTATAGAGTCATATGTTAACCTGTCAATGTGTTGAGAATGCATTCCCCTTGGGGAGCTTTAGTTTCATTTTCATGCTATAATGCATGCTCTATAGAGTTATATGATAACCTGTCAATGTGTTGGGCCTGCATTCCCCATGAGGAGCTTTAGTTTCATTTTCATGCTCAAATGCATGCTCTATAGAGTCATATGTTAACCTGTCAATGTGTTGGGCCTGCATTCCCCATGAGGAGCTTTAGTTTCATTTTCATGCTTTAATGCATGCTCTATAGCGTCATATGTTAACCTGTCAATGTGTTGGGATTGCATTCCCCTTGAGGAACTTTAGTTTCATTTTCATACTTTAATGCATGCTCTATAGAGTCATATGTTAACCTGTCAATGTGTTGGGCCTGCATTCCCCACGAGAAGCTTTAGTTTCATTTTCATGCTCTAATGCATGCTCTATAGAGTCATATGTTAACCTGTCAAAGTGTAGGGACTGCATTCCCCATGAGGAGCTTTAGTTTCCTTTTCATGCTTTAATGCATGCTCTATAGAGTCATATGTTAACCTGTCAATGTGTTGCGCCTGCATTCCCCATGCGGAGCTTTAGTTTCATTTTCATGCTTTAATGCATGCTCTATAGAGTCATATGTTAACCTGTCAATGTGTTGGGCCTGTATTCCTCATGAGGAGCTTTAGTTTCATTTTCATGCTTTAATGCACGCTCAATAGAGTCATATGTTAACCTGTCGATGTGTTGGGCCTGCATTCCTCATGAGGAGCTTTAGTTTCATTTTCATGCTTTAATGCACACTCAATAGAGTCATATGTTTACCTGTCAATGTGTTGGGCCTGCTTTCCTCATTAAGAGCTTTAGTTTCATTTTCATGCTTTAATGCATGCTCTATAGAGTCATATGTTAACCTGTCAATGTGTTGGGCCTGCATTCCTCATGAGGAGCTTTAGTTTCATTTTCATGTTGTAATGCATGCTCTATAGAGTCATATGTTAACCTGTCAATGTGTTGGGTCTGCATTCCCCATGAGGAGCTTTAGCTTCATTTTCATGATTTAATGCATGCTCTATAGAGTCATATGTTAACCTGTCAATGTGTTGGGCCTGCATTCCCCATGAGGAGCTTTAGTTTCATTTTCATGCTCTAATGCATGCTCTATAGAGTCATATGTTAACCTGTCAATGTGTTGGGCCTGCATTCCCCATGAGGAGCTTTAGTTTCATTTTCATGCTTTAATGCATGCTCTATAGAGTCATATGTTAACCTGTCAATGAGTTGGGCCAGCATTACCCATGAGGAGCTTTAGTTTCATTTTCATGCTTTAATGCATGCTCTATAGAGTCATATGTTAACCTGGCAATGTGTTGGACCTGCATTACCCATGAGGAGCTTTAGTTTCATTTTCATGCGCTAATGCATGCTCTATAGAGTCATATGTTAACCTGTCAATGTGTTGGGCCTGCATTCCGCATGAGGAGCTTTAGTTTCATTTTCATGCTCTAATGCATGCTCTATAGAGTCATATGTTAACCTGTCAATGTGTTGGGCCTGCATTCCTCATGAGGAGCTTTAGTTTCATTTTCATGCTTTAATGCATGCTCTATAGAGTCATATGTTAACCTGTCAATGTGTTCGGCCTGCATTCCTCATGAGGAGCTTTAGTTTCATTTTCATGCTTTAATGCATGCTCTATAGAGTCATATGTTAACCTGTCAATGTGTTGGGCCTGCATTCCTCATGAGGAGCTTTAGTTTCATTTTCATGCTTTAATGCATGCTCTATCGAGTCATATGTTAACGTGTCAATGTGTTGGGCCTGCATTCCTCATGTGGAGCTTTAGTTTCATTTTCATGCTTTAATGCATGCTCTATAGAGTCATATGTTAACCTGTCAATGTGTTGGGCCTGCATTCCTCATGAGGAGCTTTGGTTTCATTTTCATGCTTTAATGCATGCTCTATAGTGTCATATGTTAACCTGTCAATGTGTTGGGCCTGCATTCCTCATGAGGAGCTTTGGTTTCATTTTCATGCTTTAATGCATGCTCTATAGAGTCATATGTTAACCAGTCAATATTTTGGGCCTGCATTCATCATGAGGAGCTTTAGTTTCATTTTCATGCTTTAATGCATGCTCTATAGAGTCATATGTCAACCTGTCAATGTGTTGGGCCTGCATTCCTCATGAGGAGCTTTAGTTTCATTTTCATGCTTTAATGCATGCTCTATAGAGTAATATGTTAACCTGTCAATGTGTTGGGCCTGCATTCCTCATGAGGAGCTTTAGTTTCATTTTCATGCTTTAATGCATGCTCTATAGAGTCATATGTTAACCTGTCAATGTGTTGGGCCTGCATTCCTCATGAGGAGCTTTAGTTTCACGTTCATGCTTTAATGCCTGCTCTATAGAGTCATATGTTAACCTGTCAATGTGTTGGGCCTGCATTCCCCATGAGGAGCTTTAGTTTCATTTTCATGCTTTAATGCATGCTCTATAGAGCCATATGTTAACCTGTCAATGTGTTGGGCCTGCATTCCCCATGAGGAGCTTTAGTTTCATTTTCATGCTCTAATGCATGCTCTATAGAGTCATATGTTAACCTGTCATTGTGTTGGGCCTGCATTCCCCATGAGCAGCGTTAGTTTCATTTTCATGCTCTAATGCATGCTCTATAGAGTCATATGTTAACCTGTCAATTTATTGGGCCTACATTCCCCATGAGGAGCTTTAGATTCATTTTCATGCTATAATGCATGCTCTATAGAGTTATATGATAACCCGTTAATGTGTTGGGCCTGCATTCCCCATGAGGAGCTTTAGTTTCATTTTCATTCTCTAATGCATGCTCTATAGAGTCATATGTTAACCTGTCAATGTGTTGGGCTTGCATTCCCCATGAGGAGCTTTAGTTTCATTTTCATGCTTTAATGCATGCTCTATAGAGTCATATGTTAACCTGTCAATGTGTTGGGAATGCATTCCCCTTGAGGAGCTTTAGTTTTATTTTCATGCTTTAATGCATGCTCTATAGAGTCATATGTTAACCTGTTAATGTGTTGGGCCTGCATTCCCCATGAGGAGCTTTAGTTTCATTTTCATGCTCTAATGCATGCTCTATAGAGTCATATGTTAACCTGTCAATGTGTTGGGCCTGCATTCCCCATGAGAAGCTTTAGTTTCATTTTCATGCTCTAATGCATGCTCTATAGAGTCATATGTTAACCTGTCAAAGTGTTGGGCCTGCATTCCCCATGAGGAGCTTTAGTTTCCTTTTCATGCTTTAATGCATGCTCTATAGAGTCATATGTTAACCTGTCAATGTGTTGGGCATGCATTCCCCATGCGGAGCTTTAGTTTCTGTTTCATGCTTTAATGCATGCTCTATAGAGTCATATGTTAACCTGTCAATGTGTTGGGCCTGCATTCCTCATGAGGAGCTTTAGTTTCATTTTCATGCTTTAATGCACGCTCTATAGAGTCATATGTTAACCTGTCAATGTGTTGGGCCTGCATTCCTCATGAGGAGCTTTAGTTTCTTTTTCATGCTTTAATGCACACTCAATAGAGTCATATGTTAACCGGTCAATGTGTTGGGTCTGCTTTCCTCATTAAGAGATTTAGTTTCAGTTTCATGCTTTAATGCATGCTCTATAGAGTCATATGTTAACCTGTCAATGAGTTGGGCCTGCATTCCTCATGAGGAGCTTTAGTTTCATTTTCATGCTTTAATGCATGCTCTATAGAGTCATATGTTAACCTGTCAATGTGTTGGGTCTGCATTCCCCATGAGGAGCTTTAGTTTTATTTTCATGCTTTAATGCATGCTCTATAGAGTCATATGTTAACCTGTCACTGTGTTGGGCCTTCATTCCCCATGAGGAACTTTAGTTACATTTTCATGCTTTAATGCATGCTCTATAGAGTCATATGTTAACCTGTCAATGTGTTGGCCCTGCATTCCCCATGAGGAGCTTTAGTTTCATTTTCATGCTTCAATGCATGCTCTATAGAGTCATATGTTAACCTGTCAATGTGTTGGGCCTGCATTCCCCATGAGGAGCTTTAGTTTCATTTTCATGATTTAATGCATGCTCTATAGAGTCATATGTTAACCTGTCAATGTGTTGGGCCTGCATTCCCCATTAGGGGCTTTAGTTTCATTTTCATGCTCTAATGCATGCTCTATAGAGTCATATGTTAACCTGTCAATGTGTTGGGACTGCATTCCTCATGAGGAGCTTTAGTTTCATTTTCATGCTTTAATGCATGCTCTATCGAGTCATATGTTAACCTGTCAATGTGTTGGGCCTGCATTACTCATGAGGAGCTTTAGTTTCATTTTCATGCTTTAATGCATGCTCTATAGAGTCATATGTTAACCTGTCAATGTGTTGGGCCTGCATTCCTCATGAGGAGCTTTGGTTTCATTTTCATGCTTTAATGCATGCTCTATAGTGTCATATGTTAACCTGTCAATGTGTTGGGCCTGCATTCCTCATGAGGAGCTTTGGTTTCATTTTCATGCTTTAATGCATGCTCTATAGAATCATATGTTAACCTGTCAATGTTTTGGGCCTGCATTCATCATGAGGAGCTTTAGTTTCATTTTCATGCTTTAATGCATGCTCTATAGAGTCATATGTCAACCTGCCAATGTGTTGGGCCTGCTATCCTCATGAGGAGCTTTAGTTTCATTTTCATGCTTTAATGCATGCTCTATGGAGTAATATGTTAACCTGTCAATGTGTTGGGCCTGCATTCCTCATGAGGAGCTTTAGTTTCATTTTCATGCTTTAATGCATGCTCTATAGAGTCATATGTTAACCTGTCAATGTGTTGGTCCTGCATTCCTCATTAGGAGCTTTAGTTTCACGTTCATGCTTTAATGCATGCTCTATAGAGTCATATGTTAACCTGTCAATGTGTTGGGCCTGCATTCCCCATGAGGAGCTTTAGTTTCATTTTCATGCTTTAATGCATGCTCTATAGAGCCATATGTTAACCTGTCAATGTGTTGGGCCTGCATTCCCCATGAGGAGCTTTAGTTTCATTTTCATGCTTTAATGCATGCTCTATAGAGTCATATGTTAACCTGTCAATGTGTTGGGCCTGCATTCCCCATGAGGAGCTTTAGTTTCATTTTCATGCTCTAATGCATGCTCTATAGAGTCATATGTTAACCTGTCAATGTGTTGGGCCTTCATTCCCCATGAGGAGCTTTAGTTTCATTTTCATGCTTTAATGCATGCTCTATAGAGTCATATGTTAACCTGTCAATGAGTTGGGCCAGCATTACCCATGAGGAGCTTTAGTTTCATTTTCATGCTTTAATGCGTGCTCTATAGAGTCATATGTTAACCTGTCAATGTGTTGGGCCTGCATTACCCATGAGGAGCTTTAGTTTCATTTTCATGCTCTAATGCATGCTCTATAGAGTCATATGTTAACCTGTCAATGTGTTGGGCCTGCATTCCCCATGAGGAGCTTTAGTTTCATTTTCATGCTCTAATGCATGCTCTATAGAGTCATATGTTAACCTGTCAATGTATTGGGCCTGCATTCCCCATGAGGAGCTTTAGTTTCATTTTCATGCTCTAATGCATGCTCTATAGAGTTATATGTTAACCTGTCAATGTGTTGGGCCTGCATTCCTCGTGAGGAGCTTTAGATTCATTTTCATGCTCTAATGCATGCTCTATAGAGTCATATGTTAACCTGTCAATGTGTTGGGCCTGCGTTCCTCATGAGGAGCTTTAGTTTCATTTTCATGCTTTAATGCATGCTCTATAGAGTCATATGTTAACCTGTCAATGTGTTGGGCCTGCATTCCTCATGAGGAGCTTTAGTTTCATTTTCATGCTTTAATGCATGCTCTATAGAGTCATATGTTAACCTGTCAATGTGTTGGACCTGCACTCCCCATGAGGAGCTTTAGTTTCATTTTCATGCTTTAATGCATGCTTTATAGAGCCATATGTTAACCTGTCAATGTGTTGGGCCTGCATTCCCCATGAGGAGCTTTAGTTTCATTTTCATGCTTTAATGCATGCTCTATAGAGTCATATGTTAACCTGTCAAAGTGTTGGGCCTGCATTCCCCATGAGGAGCTTTAGTTTCATTTTTAAGCTTTAATGCATGCTCTATAGAGTCATATGTCAACCTGTCAATGTGTTGGGCCGGCATTCCTCATGAGGAGCTTTAGTTTCATTTTCATGGTATAATGCATGCTCTATAGAGTCATATGTTAACCTGTCAATGTGTTGGGCCTGCATTCAACATGAGGAGCTTTAGTTTCATTTTCATGCTTTAATGCATGCTCTATAGAGTCATATGTTAACCAGCCAATATGTTGGGCCTGCATGCCCCATGAGGAGCTTTAGTTTCATTTTCATGCTTTAATGCATGCTCTATAGAGTCATATGTTAACCCGTCAATGTGTTGGGCCTGCATTCCCCATGAAGAGCTTTAGTTTCATTTTCATGCTTTAATGCATGCTCCATATAGTCATATGTTAACCCGTCAATGTGTTGGGCCTGCATTCCCCATGAGGAGCTTTAGTTTCATTTTCATGCTTTAATGCATGCTCTATAGAGTCATATGTTAACCTGTCAATGTGTTGGGCCTGCATTCCCCATGAGGAGCTTTAGTTTCATTTTCATGCTTTAATGCATGCTCTATAGAGTCATATGTTAACCTGTCAATGTGTTGGGCCTGCATTCCCCATGAGGAGCTTTAGTTTCATTTTCATGCTTTAATGCATGCTCTATAGAGTCATATGTTAACGTGTCAATGTGTTGGGCCTGCATTCCCCGTGAGGAGCTTTAGTTTCATTTTCATGCTTTAATGCATGCTCTATAGAGTCATATGTTAACGTGTCAATGTGTTGGGCCTGCATTCCCCATGAGGAGCTTTAGTTTCATTTTCATGCTTTAATGCATGCTCTGTAGAGTCATATGTTAACCTGTCAATGTGTTGGGCCTGCATTCCCCATGAGAAGCTTTAGTTTCATTTTCACGCTTTAATGCATGCTCTATAGAGACATATGTTAACCTGTCAATGTGTTGCGCCTGCATTCCCCATGAGGAGCTTTAGTTTCATTTTCATGCTTTAATGCATGCTCTATAGAGTCATATGTTAACCTGTCAATGTGTTGGGCCTGCATTCCCCATGAGGAGCTTTAGTTTCATTTTCATGCTTTAATGCTTGCTCTATAGAGTCATATGTTAACCTGTCAATGTGTTGGGCCTGCATTCCCCTTGAGGAGCTTTAGTTTCATTTTCATGCTTTAATGCATGCTTTATAGAGTCATATGTTAACCTGTCAATGTGTTGGGCCTGCATTCCCCATGAGGAGCTTTAGTTTCATTTTCATGCTTTAATGCATGCTCTATAGAGTCATATGTTAACCTGTCAATGTGTTGGGCCTGCATTCCTCATGAGGAGCTTTAGTTTCATTTTCATGCTTTAATGCATGATCTATAGAGTCATATGTTAACCTGTCAATGTGTTGGGCCTGCATTCCCCATGAGGAGCTTTAGTTTCATTTTCATGCTTTAATGCATGCTCAATAGAGTCATATGTTAACCGGTCCATGTGTTGGGCCTGCATTCCCCGTGAGGAGCTTTAGTTTCATTTTCATGCTTTAATGCATGCTCTATAGAGTCATATGTTAACCTGTCAATGTATTGGGCCAGCATTCCCCGTGATGAGCTTTAGTTTCATTTTCATGCTTCAATGCATGCTCTATAGAGTCATATGTTAACCTGTCAATGTGTTGGGCCTGCATTCCCCATCAGAAGCTTTAGTTTCATTTTCATGCTTTAATGCATGCTCTATGGAGTCATATGTTATCCTATCAATGTGTTGGGCCTGCATTCCCCATGAGGAACTTTAGTTTCATTTTCATGCTTTAATGCATGCTCTATAGAGTCATATGTTAACCTGTCAATGTGTTGGGCCTGCATTCCTCATGAGGAGCTTTAGTTTCATTTTCATGCTTTAATGCATGCTCTATCGAGTCATATGTTAACCTGTCAATGTGTTGGGCCTGCATTCCTCATGTGGAGCTTTAGTTTCATTTTCATGCTTTAATGCATGCTCTATAGAGTCATATGTTAACCTGTCAATGTGTTGGGCCTGCATTCCTCATGAGGAGCTTTGGTTTCATTTTCATGCTTTAATGCATGCTCTATAGTGTCATATGTTAACCTGTCAATGTGTTGGGCCTGCATTCCTCATGAGGAGCTTTGGTTTCATTTTCATGCTTTAATGCATGCTCTATAGAGTCATATGTTAACCAGTGAATATTTTGGGCCTGCATTCATCATGAGGAGCTTTAGTTTCATTTTCATGCTTTAATGCATGCTCTATAGAGTCATATGTCAACCTGCCAATGTGTTGGGCCTGCATTCCTCATGAGGAGCTTTAGTTTCATTTTCATGCTTTAATGCATGCTCTATAGAGTAATATGTTAACCTGTCAATGTGTTGGGCCTGCATTCCTCATGAGGAGCTTTAGTTTCATTTTCATGCTTTAATGCATGCTCTATAGAGTCATATGTTAACCTGTCAATGTGTTGGGCCTGCATTCCTCATGAGGAGCTTTAGTTTCACGTTCATGCTTTAATGCCTGCTCTATAGAGTCATATGTTAACCTGTCAATGTGTTGGGCCTGCATTCCCCATGAGGAGCTTTAGTTTCATTTTCATGCTTTAATGCATGCTCTATAGAGCCATATGTTAACCTGTCAATGTGTTGGGCCTGCATTCCTCATGAGGAGCTTTAGTTTCATTTTCATGCTCTAATGCATGCTCTATAGAGTCATATGTTAACCTGTCATTGTGTTGGGCCTGCATTCCCCATGAGCAGCGTTAGTTTCATTTTCATGCTCTAATGCATGCTCTATAGAGTCATATGTTAACCTGTCAATTTATTGGGCCTACATTCCCCATGAGGAGCTTTAGATTCATTTTCATGCTATAATGCATGCTCTATAGAGTTATATGATAACCCGTCAATGTGTTGGGCCTGCATTCCCCATGAGGAGCTTTAGTTTCATTTTCATTCTCTAATGCATGCTCTATAGAGTCATATGTTAACCTGTCAATGTGTTGGGCTTGCATTCCCCATGAGGAGCTTTAGTTTCATTTTCATGCTTTAATGCATGCTCTATAGAGTCATATGTTAACCTGTCAATGTGTTGGGAATGCATTCCCCTTGAGGAGCTTTAGTTTTATTTTCATGCTTTAATGCATGCTCTATAGAGTCATATGTTAACCTGTTAATGTGTTGGGCCTGCATTCCCCATGAGGAGCTTTAGTTTCATTTTCATGCTCTAATGCATGCTCTATAGAGTCATATGTTAACCTGTCAATGTGTTGGGCCTGCATTCCCCATGAGAAGCTTTAGTTTCATTTTCATGCTCTAATGCATGCTCTATAGAGTCATATGTTAACCTGTCAAAGTGTTGGGCCTGCATTCCCCATGAGGAGCTTTAGTTTCCTTTTCATGCTTTAATGCATGCTCTATAGAGTCATATGTTAACCTGTCAATGTGTTGGGCATGCATTCCCCATGCGGAGCTTTAGTTTCTGTTTCATGCTTTAATGCATGCTCTATAGAGTCATATGTTAACCTGTCAATGTGTTGGGCCTGCATTCCTCATGAGGAGCTTTAGTTTCATTTTCATGCTTTAATGCACGCTCTATAGAGTCATATGTTAACCTGTCAATGTGTTGGGCCTGCATTCCTCATGAGGAGCTTTAGTTTCTTTTTCATGCTTTAATGCACACTCAATAGAGTCATATGTTAACCGGTCAATGTGTTGGGTCTGCTTTCCTCATTAAGAGATTTAGTTTCAGTTTCATGCTTTAATGCATGCTCTATAGAGTCATATGTTAACCTGTCAATGAGTTGGGCCTGCATTCCTCATGAGGAGCTTTAGTTTCATTTTCATGCTTTAATGCATGCTCTATAGAGTCATATGTTAACCTGTCAATGTGTTGGGTCTGCATTCCCCATGAGGAGCTTTAGTTTTATTTTCATGCTTTAATGCATGCTCTATAGAGTCATATGTTAACCTGTCACTGTGTTGGGCCTTCATTCCCCATGAGGAACTTTAGTTACATTTTCATGCTTTAATGCATGCTCTATAGAGTCATATGTTAATCTGTCAATGTGTTGGCCCTGCATTCCCCATGAGGAGCTTTAGTTTCATTTTCATGCTTCAATGCATGCTCTATAGAGTCATATGTTAACCTGTCAATGTGTTGGGCCTGCATTCCCCATGAGGAGCTTTAGTTTCATTTTCATGATTTAATGCATGCTCTATAGAGTCATATGTTAACCTGTCAATGTGTTGGGCCTGCATTCCCCATTAGGGGCTTTAGTTTCATTTTCATGCTCTAATGCATGCTCTATAGAGTCATATGTTAACCTGTCAATGTGTTGGGACTGCATTCCTCATGAGGAGCTTTAGTTTCATTTTCATGCTTTAATGCATGCTCTATCGAGTCATATGTTAACCTGTCAATGTGTTGGGCCTGCATTACTCATGAGGAGCTTTAGTTTCATTTTCATGCTTTAATGCATGCTCTATAGAGTCATATGTTAACCTGTCAATGTGTTGGGCCTGCATTCCTCATGAGGAGCTTTGGTTTCATTTTCATGCTTTAATGCATGCTCTATAGTGTCATATGTTAACCTGTCAATGTGTTGGGCCTGCATTCCTCATGAGGAGCTTTGGTTTCATTTTCATGCTTTAATGCATGCTCTATAGAGTCATATGTTAACCTGTCAATGTTTTGGGCCTGCATTCATCATGAGGAGCTTTAGTTTCATTTTCATGCTTTAATGCATGCTCTATAGAGTCATATGTCAACCTGCCAATGTGTTGGGCCTGCTATCCTCATGAGGAGCTTTAGTTTCATTTTCATGCTTTAATGCATGCTCTATGGAGTAATATGTTAACCTGTCAATGTGTTGGGCCTGCATTCCTCATGAGGAGCTTTAGTTTCATTTTCATGCTTTAATGCATGCTCTATAGAGTCATATGTTAACCTGTCAATGTGTTGGTCCTGCATTCCTCATTAGGAGCTTTAGTTTCACGTTCATGCTTTAATGCATGCTCTATAGAGTCATATGTTAACCTGTCAATGTGTTGGGTCTGCATTCCCCATGAGGAGCTTTAGTTTCATTTTCATGCTTTAATGCATGCTCTATAGAGCCATATGTTAACCTGTCAATGTGTTGGGCCTGCATTCCCCATGAGGAGCTTTAGTTTCATTTTCATGCTCTAATGCATGCTCTATAGAGTCATATGTTAACCTGTCATTGTGTTGGGGCCTGCATTCCCCATGAGCAGCGTTAGTTTCATTTTCATGCTCTAATGCATGCTCTATAGAGTCATATGTTAACCTGTCAATTTATTGGGCCTACATTCCCCATGAGGAGCTTTAGATTCATTTTCATGCTATAATGCATGCTCTATAGAGTTATATGATAACCCGTCAATGTGTTGGGCCTGCATTCCCCATGAGGAGCTTTAGTTTCATTTTCATTCTCTAATGCATGCTCTATAGAGTCATATGTTAACCTGTCAATGTGTTGGGCTTGCATTCCCCATGAGGAGCTTTAGTTTCATTTTCATGCTTTAATGCATGCTCTATAGAGTCATATGTTAACCTGTCAATGTGTTGGGAATGCATTCCCCTTGAGGAGCTTTAGTTTTATTTTCATGCTTTAATGCATGCTCTATAGAGTCATATGTTAACCTGTTAATGTGTTGGGCCTGCATTCCCCATGAGGAGCTTTAGTTTCATTTTCATGCTCTAATGCATGCTCTATAGAGTCATATGTTAACCTGTCAATGTGTTGGGCCTGCATTCCCCATGAGAAGCTTTAGTTTCATTTTCATGCTCTAATGCATGCTCTATAGAGTCATATGTTAACCTGTCAAAGTGTTGGGCCTGCATTCCCCATGAGGAGCTTTAGTTTCCTTTTCATGCTTTAATGCATGCTCTATAGAGTCATATGTTAACCTGTCAATGTGTTGGGCATGCATTCCCCATGCGGAGCTTTAGTTTCTGTTTCATGCTTTAATGCATGCTCTATAGAGTCATATGTTAACCTGTCAATGTGTTGGGCCTGCATTCCTCATGAGGAGCTTTAGTTTCATTTTCATGCTTTAATGCACGCTCTATAGAGTCATATGTTAACCTGTCAATGTGTTGGGCCTGCATTCCTCATGAGGAGCTTTAGTTTCTTTTTCATGCTTTAATGCACACTCAATAGAGTCATATGTTAACCGGTCAATGTGTTGGGTCTGCTTTCCTCATTAAGAGATTTAGTTTCAGTTTCATGCTTTAATGCATGCTCTATAGAGTCATATGTTAACCTGTCAATGAGTTGGGCCTGCATTCCTCATGAGGAGCTTTAGTTTCATTTTCATGCTTTAATGCATGCTCTATAGAGTCATATGTTAACCTGTCAATGTGTTGGGTCTGCATTCCCCATGAGGAGCTTTAGTTTTATTTTCATGCTTTAATGCATGCTCTATAGAGTCATATGTTAACCTGTCACTGTGTTGGGCCTTCATTCCCCATGAGGAACTTTAGTTACATTTTCATGCTTTAATGCATGCTCTATAGAGTCATATGTTAACCTGTCAATGTGTTGGCCCTGCATTCCCCATGAGGAGCTTTAGTTTCATTTTCATGCTTCAATGCATGCTCTATAGAGTCATATGTTAACCTGTCAATGTGTTGGGCCTGCATTCCCCATGAGGAGCTTTAGTTTCATTTTCATGATTTAATGCATGCTCTATAGAGTCATATGTTAACCTGTCAATGTGTTGGGCCTGCATTCCCCATTAGGGGCTTTAGTTTCATTTTCATGCTCTAATGCATGCTCTATAGAGTCATATGTTAACCTGTCAATGTGTTGGGACTGCATTCCTCATGAGGAGCTTTAGTTTCATTTTCATGCTTTAATGCATGCTCTATCGAGTCGTATGTTAACCTGTCAATGTGTTGGGCCTGCATTACTCATGAGGAGCTTTAGTTTCATTTTCATGCTTTAATGCATGCTCTATAGAGTCATATGTTAACCTGTCAATGTGTTGGGCCTGCATTCCTCATGAGGAGCTTTGGTTTCATTTTCATGCTTTAATGCATGCTCTATAGTGTCATATGTTAACCTGTCAATGTGTTGGGCCTGCATTCCTCATGAGGAGCTTTGGTTTCATTTTCATGCTTTAATGCATGCTCTATAGAGTCATATGTTAACCTGTCAATGTTTTGGGCCTGCATTCATCATGAGGAGCTTTAGTTTCATTTTCATGCTTTAATGCATGCTCTATAGAGTCATATGTCAACCTGCCAATGTGTTGGGCCTGCTATCCTCATGAGGAGCTTTAGTTTCATTTTCATGCTTTAATGCATGCTCTATGGAGTAATATGTTAACCTGTCAATGTGTTGGGCCTGCATTCCTCATGAGGAGCTTTAGTTTCATTTTCATGCTTTAATGCATGCTCTATAGAGTCATATGTTAACCTGTCAATGTGTTGGTCCTGCATTCCTCATTAGGAGCTTTAGTTTCACGTTCATGCTTTAATGCATGCTCTATAGAGTCATATGTTAACCTGTCAATGTGTTGGGTCTGCATTCCCCATGAGGAGCTTTAGTTTCATTTTCATGCTTTAATGCATGCTCTATAGAGCCATATGTTAACCTGTCAATGTGTTGGGCCTGCATTCCCCATGAGGAGCTTTAGTTTCATTTTCATGCTTTAATGCATGCTCTATAGAGTCATATGTTAACCTGTCAATGTGTTGGGCCTGCATTCCCCATGAGGAGCTTTAGTTTCATTTTCATGCTCTAATGCATGCTCTATAGAGTCATATGTTAACCTGTCAATGTGTTGGGCCTTCATTCCCCATGAGGAGCTTTAGTTTCATTTTCATGCTTTAATGCATGCTCTATAGAGTCATATGTTAACCTGTCAATGAGTTGGGCCAGCATTACCCATGAGGAGCTTTAGTTTCATTTTCATGCTTTAATGCGTGCTCTATAGAGTCATATGTTAACCTGTCAATGTGTTGGGCCTGCATTACCCATGAGGAGCTTTAGTTTCATTTTCATGCTCTAATGCATGCTCTATAGAGTCATATGTTAACCTGTCAATGTGTTGGGCCTGCATTCCCCATGAGGAGCTTTAGTTTCATTTTCATGCTCTAATGCATGCTCTATAGAGTCATATGTTAACCTGTCAATGTATTGGGCCTGCATTCCCCATGAGGAGCTTTAGTTTCATTTTCATGCTCTAATGCATGCTCTATAGAGTTATATGTTAACCTGTCAATGTGTTGGGCCTGCATTCCTCGTGAGGAGCTTTAGATTCATTTTCATGCTCTAATGCATGCTCTATAGAGTCATATGTTAACCTGTCAATGTGTTGGGCCTGCATTCCTCATGAGGAGCTTTAGTTTCATTTTCATGCTTTAATGCATGCTCTATAGAGTCATATGTTAACCTGTCAATGTGTTGGGCCTGCATTCCTCATGAGGAGCTTTAGTTTCATTTTCATGCTTTAATGCATGCTCTATAGAGTCATATGTTAACCTGTCAATGTGTTGGACCTGCACTCCCCATGAGGAGCTTTAGTTTCATTTTCATGCTTTAATGCATGCTTTATAGAGCCATATGTTAACCTGTCAATGTGTTGGGCCTGCATTCCCCATGAGGAGCTTTAGTTTCATTTTCATGCTTTAATGCATGCTCTATAGAGTCATATGTTAACCTGTCAAAGTGTTGGGCCTGCATTCCCCATGAGGAGCTTTAGTTTCATTTTTAAGCTTTAATGCATGCTCTATAGAGTCATATGTCAACCTGTCAATGTGTTGGGCCGGCATTCCTCATGAGGAGCTTTAGTTTCATTTTCATGGTATAATGCATGCTCTATAGAGTCATATGTTAACCTGTCAATGTGTTGGGCCTGCATTCAACATGAGGAGCTTTAGTTTCATTTTCATGCTTTAATGCATGCTCTATAGAGTCATATGTTAACCAGCCAATATGTTGGGCCTGCATGCCCCATGAGGAGCTTTAGTTTCATTTTCATGCTTTAATGCATGCTCTATAGAGTCATATGTTAACCCGTCAATGTGTTGGGCCTGCATTCCCCATGAAGAGCTTTAGTTTCATTTTCATGCTTTAATGCATGCTCCATATAGTCATATGTTAACCCGTCAATGTGTTGGGCCTGCATTCCCCATGAGGAGCTTTAGTTTCATTTTCATGCTTTAATGCATGCTCTATAGAGTCATATGTTAACCTGTCAATGTGTTGGGCCTGCATTCCCCATGAGGAGCTTTAGTTTCATTTTCATGCTTTAATGCATGCTCTATAGAGTCATATGTTAACCTGTCAATGTGTTGGGCCTGCATTCCCCATGAGGAGCTTTAGTTTCATTTTCATGCTTTAATGCATGCTCTATAGAGTCATATGTTAACGTGTCAATGTGTTGGGCCTGCATTCCCCGTGAGGAGCTTTAGTTTCATTTTCATGCTTTAATGCATGCTCTATAGAGTCATATGTTAACGTGTCAATGTGTTGGGCCTGCATTCCCCATGAGGAGCTTTAGTTTCATTTTCATGCTTTAATGCATGCTCTGTAGAGTCATATGTTAACCTGTCAATGTGTTGGGCCTGCATTCCCCATGAGAAGCTTTAGTTTCATTTTCACGCTTTAATGCATGCTCTATAGAGACATATGTTAACCTGTCAATGTGTTGCGCCTGCATTCCCCATGAGGAGCTTTAGTTTCATTTTCATGCTTTAATGCATGCTCTATAGAGTCATATGTTAACCTGTCAATGTGTTGGGCCTGCATTCCCCATGAGGAGCTTTAGTTTCATTTTCATGCTTTAATGCTTGCTCTATAGAGTCATATGTTAACCTGTCAATGTGTTGGGCCTGCATTCCCCTTGAGGAGCTTTAGTTTCATTTTCATGCTTTAATGCATGCTTTATAGAGTCATATGTTAACCTGTCAATGTGTTGGGCCTGCATTCCCCATGAGGAGCTTTAGTTTCATTTTCATGCTTTAATGCATGCTCTATAGAGTCATATGTTAACCTGTCAATGTGTTGGGCCTGCATTCCTCATGAGGAGCTTTAGTTTCATTTTCATGCTTTAATGCATGATCTATAGAGTCATATGTTAACCTGTCAATGTGTTGGGCCTGCATTCCCCATGAGGAGCTTTAGTTTCATTTTCATGCTTTAATGCATGCTCAATAGAGTCATATGTTAACCGGTCCATGTGTTGGGCCTGCATTCCCCGTGAGGAGCTTTAGTTTCATTTTCATGCTTTAATGCATGCTCTATAGAGTCATATGTTAACCTGTCAATGTATTGGGCCAGCATTCCCCGTGATGAGCTTTAGTTTCATTTTCATGCTTCAATGCATGCTCTATAGAGTCATATGTTAACCTGTCAATGTGTTGGGCCTGCATTCCCCATCAGAAGCTTTAGTTTCATTTTCATGCTTTAATGCATGCTCTATGGAGTCATATGTTATCCTATCAATGTGTTGGGCCTGCATTCCCCATGAGGAACTTTAGTTTCATTTTCATGCTTTAATGCATGCTCTATAGAGTCATATGTTAACCTGTAAATGTGTTGGGCCTGCATTCCCCATGAGGAGCTTTAGTTTCATTTTCATGCTTTAATGCATGCTCTATAGAGTCATATGTTAACCTGTAAATGTGTTGGGCCTGCATTCCCCATGAGGAGCTTTAGTTTCATTTTCATGCTTTAATGCATGCTCTATAGAGTCATATGTTAACCTGTCAATGTGTTGGGCCTGCATTCCCCATGAGGAGCTTTAGTTTCATTTTCATGCTTTAATGCATGCTCTATAGAGTCATATGTTAACCTGTCAATGTGTTGGGCCTGCATTCCCCATGAGGAGCTTTAGTTTCATTTTCATGCTTTAATGCATGCTCTATAGAGTCATATGTTAACCTGTCAATGTGTTGGGCCTGCATTCCCCATGAGGAGCTTTAGTTTCATTTTCATGCTTTAATGCATGCTCTATAGAGTCATATGTTAACCTGTCAAAGTGTTGGGCCTGCATTCCCCATGAGGAGCTTTAGTTTCATTTTCATGCTTTAATGCATGCTCTATAGAGTCATATGTCAACCTGTCAATGTGTTGGGCCGGCATTCCTCATGAGGAGCTTTAGTTTCATTTTCATGGTATAATGCATGCTCTATAGAGTCATATGTTAACCTGTCAATGTGTTGGGCCTGCATTCAACATGAGGAGCTTTAGTTTCATTTTCATGCTTTAATGCATGCTCTATAGAGTCATATGTTAACCAGCCAATATGTTGGGCCTGCATGCCCCATGAGGAGCTTTAGTTTCATTTTCATGCTTTAATGCATATTCTATAGAGTCATATGTTAACCCGTCAATGTGTTGGGCCTGCATTCCCCATGAAGAGCTTTAGTTTCATTTTCATGCTTTAATGCATGCTCCATATAGTCATATGTTAACCCGTCAATGTGTTGGGCCTGCATTCCCCATGAGGAGCTTTAGTTTCATTTTCATGCTTTAATGCATGCTCTATAGAGTCATATGTTAACCTGTCAATGTGTTGGGCCTGCATTCCCCATGAGGAGCTTTAGTTTCATTTTCATGCTTTAATGCATGCTCTATAGAGTCATATGTTAAACTGTCAATGTGTTGGGCCTGCATTCCTCATGAGGATCTTTAGTTTCATTTTCATGCTTTAATGCATGCTCTATAGAGTCATATGTTAACGTGTCAATGTGTTGGGCCTGCATTCCCCGTGAGGAGCTTTAGTTTCATTTTCATGCTTTAATGCATGCTCTATAGAGTCATATGTTAACGTGTCAATGTGTTGGGCCTGCATTCCCCATGAGGAGCTTTAGTTTCATTTTCATGCTTTAATGCATGCTCTGTAGAGTCATATGTTAACCTGTCAATGTGTTGGGCCTGCATTCCCCATGAGAAGCTTTAGTTTCATTTTCATGCTTTAATGCATGCTCTATAGAGTCATATGTTAACCTGTCAATGTGTTGCGCCTGCATTCCCCATGAGGAACTTTAGTTTCATTTTCATGCTTTAATGCATGCTCTATAGAGTCATATGTTAACCTGTCAATGTGTTGGGCCTGCATTCCCCATGAGGAGCTTTAGTTTCATTTTCATGCTTTAATGCATGCTCTGTAGAGTCATATGTTAACCTGTCAATGTGTTGGGCCTGCATTCCTCATGAGGAGCTTTAGTTTCATTTTCATGCTTTAATGCTTGCTCTATAGAGTCATATGTTAACCTGTCAATGTGTTGGGCCTGCATTCCCCATGAGGAGCTTTAGTTTCATTTTCATGCTTTAATGCATGCTTTATAGAGTCATATGTTAACCTGTCAATGTGTTGGGCCTGCATTCCCCATGAGGAGCTTTAGTTTCATTTTCATGCTTTAATGCATGCTCTATAGGGTCATATGTTAACCTGTCAATGTGTTGGGCCTGCATTCCTCATGAGGAGCTTTAGTTTCATTTTCATGCTTTAATGCATGATCTATAGAGTCATATGTTAACCTGTCAATGTGTTGGGCCTGCATTCCCCATGAGGAGCTTTAGTTTCATTTTCATGCTTTAATGCATGCTCAATAGAGTCATATGTTAACCGGTCCATGTGTTGGGCCTGCATTCCCCGTGAGGAGCTTTAGATTCATTTTCATGCTTTAATGCATGCTCTATAGAGTCATATGTTAACCTGTCAATGTATTGGGAAGCATTCCCCGTGATGAGCTTTAGTTTCATTTTCATGCTTTAATGCATCCTCTATAGAGTCATATGTTAACCTGTCAATGTGTTGGGCCTGCATTCCCCATCAGAAGCTTTAGTTTCATTTTCATGCTTTAATGCATGCTCTATGGAGTCATATGTTATCCTGTCAATGTGTTGGGCCTGCATTCCCCATGAGGAACTTTAGTTTCATTTTCATGCTTTAATGCATGCTCTATAGAGTCATATGTTAACCTGTCAATGTGTTGGGCCTGCATTCCCCATGAGGAGCTTTAGTTTCATTTTCATGCTTTAATGCATGCTCTATAGAGTCATATGTTAACCTGTCAATGTGTTGGGCCTGCATTCCCCATGAGGAGCTTTAGTTTCATTTTCATGCTTTAATGCATGCTCTATAGAGTCATATGTTAACCTGTCAATGTGTTGGGCCTGCATTCCCCATGAGGAGCTTTAGTTTCATTTTCATGCTTTAATGCATGCTCTATAGAGTCATATGTTAACCTGTCAATGTGTTGGGCCTGCATTCCCCATGAGGAGCTTTAGTTTCATTTTCATGCTTTAATGCATGCTCTATAGAGTCATATGTTAACCTGTCAATGTGTTGGGCCTGCATTCCCCATGAGGAGCTTTAGTTTCATTTTCATGCTTTAATGCATGCTCTATAGAGTCATATGTTAACCTGTCAATGTGTTGGGCCTGCATTCCCCATGAGGAGATTTAGTTTCATTTTCATGCTTTCATGCATGCTCTATAGAGTCATATGTTAACCTGTCAATGTGTTGGGCCTGCATCTCCCATGAGGAGCTTTAGGTTCATTTTCATGTTTTAATACATGCTCTATAGAGTCATATGTCAACCTGTGAATGTGTTGGGCCAGCATTCCCCATGAGGCGCTTTAGTTTCATTTTCATGCTTTAATGCATGCTCTATAGAGTCATATGTCAACCTGGCAATGTGTTGGGCCTGCATTCCCCATGAGGAGCTTTAGTTTCATTTTCATGCTTTAATGCATTTACTATAGAGTCATATGCCAACTTGTCAATGTGTTGGGCCTGCATTCCCGATGAGGAGCTTTAGTTTCATTTTCATGCTTTAATGCATGCTCTATAGGGTCATATGTTAACCTGTCAATGTGTTGGGCCTGCATTCCCCATGAGGAGCTTTAGTTTCATTTTCATGCTTCAATGCATGCTCTATAGAGTCATATGTTAACCTGTCAATGTGTTGGGGCTGCATTCCCCATGAGGAGCTTTAGTTTCATTTTCATGCTTTAATGCATGCTCTATAGAGTCACATGTTAACCTGTTAATGTGTTGGACCTGCATTCCCCATGAGGAGCTTTAGGTTCATTTTCATGTTTTAATGCATGCTATATAGAGTCATATGTCAACCTGTCAATGTGTTGGGCCAGCATTCCCCATGAGGCGCTTTAGTTTCATTTTCATGCTTTAATGCATGCTCTATAGTGTCATATGTCAACCTGACAATGTGTTGGGCCTGCATTCCCCATGAGGAGCTTTAGTTTCATTTTAATGCTTTAATGCATGCTCTATAGAGTCATATGCCAACCTGTCAATGTGTTGGGCCTGCATTCCCCATGAGGAGCTTTAATTTCATTTTCATGCTTTAATGCATGCTCTATAGGGTCATATGTTAACCTGTCAATGTGTTGGGCCTGCATTCCCCATGAGGAGCTTTAGTTTCATTTTCATGCTTTAATGCATGCTCTATAGAGTCATGTGTTAACCTGTCAATGTGTTGGCCTGCATTCCCCATGAGGAGCTTTAGTTTCATTTTCATGCTTTAAAGCATGCTCTATAGAGTCATATGTTAACCTGTCAATGTGTTGGGCCTGCATTCCCCATGAGGAGGTTTAGTTTCATTTTCATGCTTTAATGCATGCTCTATAGAGTCATATGTTAACCTGTCAATGTGTTGGGCCTGGGTTCCTCATGAGGAGCTTTAGTTTCATTTTCATGCTTTAATGCATGCTCTATAGAGTCATATGTTAACCTGTCAATGTGTTGGGTCTGCATTCCCCATGAGGAGCTTTAGTTTCATTTTCATGCTTTAATGCATGCTCTATAGAGTCATATGTTAACCTGTCAATGTGTTGGGCCAGCATTCCCCATGAGGAGCTTCAGTTTCATTTTCATGCTTTAATGCATGCTCTATAGAGTCATATGTTAACCAGTCAATGTGTTGGGCCTGCATTCCCCATGAGGAGCTATAGTTTCATTTTCATCCTTTAATGCATGCTCTATAGAGTCATATGTTAACCTATCAATGTGTTGGCCTGCATTCCCCATGAGGAGCTTTAGTTTCATTTTCATGCTTTAATGCATGCTCTATAGAGTCATATGTTAACTTGTCAATGTGTTGGGCCTGCATTCCCCATGAGGAGCTTTAGTTTCATTTTCATGCTTTAATGCATGCTCTATAGAGTCATATGTTATCCTGTCAATGTGTTGGGCCTGCATTCCCCATGAGGAGCTTTAGTTTCTTTTTCATGCTTTAATGCATGCTCTATAGAGTCATATGTTAACCTGTCAATGTGTTGGGCCTGCATTCCCCATGAGGAGTTTTAGTTTCATTTTCATGCTTTCATGCATGCTCTATAGAGTCATATGTTAGCCTGTCAATGTGTTGGGCCTGAATTTCCCATGAGGAGCTTTAGGTTCATTTTCATGTTTTAATACATGCTCTATAGAGTCATATGTCAACCTGTCAATGTGTTGGGCCTGCATTCCCCATGAGGAGTTTTAGTTTCATTTTCATGCTTTAATGAGTGTTCTATAGAGTCATATGTTAACCTGTCAATGTGTTGGGCCTGCATTCCCCATGAGGAGTTTTAGTTTCATTTTCATGCTTTAATGCATGCTCTATAGAGTCATATGTTAACCTGTCAATGTGTTGGGGCTGCATTCCCCATGAGGAGCTTTAGTTTCATTTTCATGCTTTAATGCATGCTATATAGAGTCATATGTTAACCTTTCAATGTGTTGGGCCTGCATTCCCCATGAGGAGCTTTTGTTTCATTTTCATGTTTTAATGCATGCTCTATAGAGTCATATGTCAACCTGTCAATGTGTTGGGCCAGCATTCCCCATGAGGCGCTTTAGTTTCATTTTCATGCTTTAATGCATGCTCTATAGAGTCATATGTCAACCTGACAATGTGTTGGGCCAGCATTCCCCATGAGGAGCATTAGTTTCATTTTCATGCTTTAATGCATGCTCTATAGAGTCATATGCCAACCTGTCAATGTGTTGGGCCTGCATTCCCCATGAGGAGCTTTAGTTTCATTTTCATGCTTTAATGCATGCTCTATAGGGTCATATGTTAACCTGTCAATGTGTTGGGCCTGCATTCCCCATGAGGAGCTTAAGTTTCATTTTCATGCTGTAATGCATGCTCTATAGAGTCATATGTTAGCCTCTCAATGTGTTGGCCTGCATTCCCCATGAGGAGCTTTATTTTCATTTTCATGCTTTAAAGCATGCTCTATAGAGTCATATGTTAACCTGTCAATGTGTTGGGCCTGCATTCCCCATGAGGAGGTTTAGTTTCATTTTCATGCTTTAATGCATGCTCTATAGAGTCATATGTTAACCTGTCAATGTGTTGGGCCTGCATTCCTCATGAGGAGCTTTAGTTTCATTTTCATGCTTTAATGCATGCTCTATAGAGTCATATGTTAACCTGTCAATGTGTTGGGTCTGCATTCCCCATGAGGAGCTTTAGTTTCATTTTCATGCTTTAATGCATGCTCTATAGAGTCATATGTTAACCTATCAATGTGTTGGGCCTACATTCCCCATGAGGAGCTTTAGTTTCATTTTCATGCTTTAATGCATGCTCTATAGAGTCATATGTTAACCTGTCAATGTGTTGGGCCAGCATTCCCCATGAGGAGCTTCAGTTTCATTTTCATGCTTTAATGCATGCTCTATAGAGTCATATGTTAACCTGTCAATGTGTTGGGCCTGCATTCCCCATGAGGAGCTTTAGTTTCATTTTCATCCTTTAATGCATGCTCTATAGAGTCATATGTTAACCTATCAATGTGTTGGCCTGCATTCCCCATGAGGAGCTTTAGTTTCATTTTCATGCTTTAATGCATGTTCTATAGAGTCATATGTTAACGTGTCAATGTGTTGGGCCTGCATTCCCCATGAGGAGCTTTAGTTTCATTTTAATGCTTTAATGCATGCTCTATAGAGTCATATGTTAACCTGTCAATGTGTTGGGCCTGCATTCCACATGAGGAGCTTTAATTTCATTTTCATGCTTTCATGCATGCTCAATGGAGTCATATGTTAACCTGTCAATGTGTTGGGCCTGCATTCCCCATGAGGAGCTTTAGTTTCATTTTCATGCTTTAATGCATGCTCTATAGAGTCATATGTTAACCTGTCAATGTCTTGGGCCTGCATCCCCCATGAGGAGCTTTAGCTTCATTTTCATGCTTTAATGCATGCTCTATAGAGTCATATGTTAACTTGTCAATGTGTTGGGCCTGCATCACCCATGAGGAGCTTTAGCTTCATTTTCATGCTTTAATGCATGCTCTATAGAGTGATATGTTAACCTGTCTATGTGTTGGGCTGCATCCCCCATGAGGAGCTTTAGTTTCATTTTCATGCATTAATGCATGCTCTATAGAGTCATATGTTAACCTGTCAATGTGTTGGGCCTGCATCCCCCATGAGGAGCTTTAGTTTCATTTTCATGCTTTAATGCATGCTCTATAGAGTCATATGTTAACATGTCAATGTGTTGGGCCTGCATTCCCCATGAGGAGCTTTAGTTTCATTTTCATGCTCTAACGCATGCTCTATAGAGTCATATGTTAACCTGTCAATGTGTTGGGCCTGCATTCCCCATGAGGAGCTTTAGTTTCATTTTCATGCTTTAATGCATGCTTTATAGAGGCATATGTTAACCTGTCAATGTGTTGGGCCTTCATTCCCCATGAGGAGCTTTAGTTTCATTTTCATGCTTTAATGCATGCTCTATAGAGTCATATGTTAACCTGTCAATGTGTCGGACCTGCATTCCCCATGAGGAGTTTTAGTGCCATTTTCATGCTTTAATGCATGCTCTATGGAGTCATATGTTAACCTGTCAATGTGTTGGGCCTGCATTCCCCATGAGGAGCTTTAGTTTCATTTTCATGCTTTAATGCATGCTCTATAGAGTCATATGTTAACCTGTCAATGTGTTGGGCCTGCATTCCCCATGAGGAGCTTTACTTTCATTTTCATGCTTTAATGCATGCTCTATAGAGTCATATGTTAACCTGTCTATGTGTTGGGCCTGCATCCCCCATGAGGAGCTTTAGCGTCATTTTCATGCTTTAATGCATGCTCTATAGAGTCATATGTTAACTTGTCAATGTGTTGGGCCTGCATCACCCATGAGGAGCTTTAGCTTCATTTTCATGCTTTAATGCATGCTCTATAGAGTGATATGTTAACCTGTCTATGTGTTGGGCTGCATCCCCCATGAGGAGCTTTAGTTTCATTTTCATGCATTAATGCATGCTCTATAGAGTCATATGTTAACCTGTCAATGTGTTGGGCCTGCATCCCCCATGAGGAGCTTTAGTTTCATTTTCATGCTTTAATGCATGCTCTATAGAGTCATATGTTAACATGTCAATGTGTTGGGCCTGCATTCCCCATGAGGAGCTTTAGTTTCATTTTCATGCTCTAACGCATGCTCTATAGAGTCATATGTTAACCTGTCAATGTGTTGGGCCTGCATTCCCCATGAGGAGCTTTAGTTTCATTTTCATGCTTTAATGCATGCTTTATAGAGGCATATGTTAACCTGTCAATGTGTTGGGCCTTCATTCCCCATGAGGAGCTTTAGTTTCATTTTCATGCTTTAATGCATGCTCTATAGAGTCATATGTTAACCTGTCAATGTGTTGGACCTGCATTCCCCATGAGGAGTTTTAGTGCCATTTTCATGCTTTAATGCATGCTCTATGGAGTCATATGTTAACCTGTCAATGTGTTGGGCCTGCATTCCCCATGAGGAGCTTTAGTTTCATTTTCATGCTTTAATGCATGCTCTATAGAGTCATATGTTAACCTGTCAATGTGTTGGGCCTTCATTCCCCATGAGGAGCTTTAGTTTCATTTTCATGCTTTAATGCATGCTCTATAGAGTCATATGTTAACCTGTCAATGTGTTGGACCTGCATTCCCCATGAGGAGTTTTAGTGCCATTTTCATGCTTTAATGCATGCTCTATGGAGTCATATGTTAACCTGTCAATGTGTTGGGCCTGCATTCCCCATGAGGAGCTTTAGTTTCATTTTCATGCTTTAATGCATGCTATATAGAGTTTATGTTAACCTGTCAATGTGTTGGGCCTGCATTCATCATGAGGAGCTTTAGTTTCATTTTCATGCTTTAATGCATGCTCTATAGAGTCATATGTTAACCTGTCAATGTGTTGGGCCTGCATTCCTCATGAGGAGCTTTAGTTTCACGTTCATGCTTTAATGCATGCTCTATAGAGTCATATGTTAACCTGTCAATGTGTTGGGCCTGCATTCCCCATGAGGAGCTTTAGTTTCATTTTCATGCTTTAATGCATGCTCTATAGAGCCATATGTTAACCTGTCAATGTGTTGGTCCTGCATTCCCCATGAGGAGCTTTAGATTCATTTTCATGCTTTAATGCATGCTCTATAGAGTCATATGTTAACCTGTCAATGTGTTGGGCCTGCATTCCCCATGAGGAGCTTTAGTTTCATTTTTATGCTTTAATGCATGCTCTATAGAGTCATATGGTAACTTGTCAATGAGTTGGGCCAGCATTACAAATGAGGAGCTTTAGTTTCATTTTCATGCTTTAATGCGTCCTTTATAGAGTCATATGTTAACCTGTCAATGTGTTGGGCCTGCATTACCCATGAGGAGCTTTAGTTTCATTTTCATGCTCTAATGCATGCTCTATAGAGTCATATGTTGACCTGTCAATGTGTTGGGCCTGCATTCAACATGACGAGCTTTAGTTTCATTTTCATGCTCTAATGCATGCTCTATAGAGTTATATCTTAACCTGTCAATGTGTTGGGCCTGCATTCCCCATGAGGGGCTTTAGTTTCATTTTCATGCTCTAATGCATGCTCTATAGAGTCATATGTTAACCTGTCAATGTGTTGGGCCTGCATTCCTCATGAGGAGCTTTAGTTTCATTTTCATGCTTTAATGCATGCTCTATAGAGTAATATGGTAACCTGTCAATGTGTTCGGCCTGAATTCCTCATGAGGAGCTTTAGTTTCGTTTTCATGCTTTAATGCATGCTCTATAGAGTCATATGTTAACCTGTCAATGTGTTGGGCCTGCATTCCTCATGATGAGCTTTAGTTTCATTTTCATGCTTTAATGCATGCTCTATCGAGTCATATGTTAACCTGTCAATGTGTTGGGACTGCATTCCTCTTGAGGAGCTTTAGTTTCATTGTCATGCTTTAATGCATGCTCTATAGAGTCATATGTTAACCTGTCAATGTGTTGGGCCTGCATTAGTCATGAGGAGCTTTTGTTTCATTTTCAAGCTTTAATGCATGCTCTATAGTGTCATATGTTAACCTGTCAATGTGTTGGGCCTGCATTCCTCATGAGGAGCTTTGGTTTCATTTTCATGCTTTAATGCATGCTCTATAGAGTCATATGTTAACCTGTCAATGTTTTGGGCCTGCATTCCTCATGAGGAGCTTTAGTTTCATTTTCATGCTTTAATGCATGCTCTATAGAGTCATATGTTAACCTGTCAATGTGTTGGGTCTGCATTCCTCATGAGGAGCTTTAGTTTCATTGTCATGCTTTAATGCATCCTCTCTAGAGTCATATGTTAACCCGTCATTGTGTTGGGACTGCATCCCTCATGAGGAGCTTTGGTTTCATTTTCATGCTTTTATGCATGCTCTATAGTGTCATATGTTAACCTTTCAATGTGTTGGGCCTGCATACCTCATGAGGAGCTTTGGTTTCATTTTCATGCTTTAATGCATGCTCTGTAGAGTCATATGTTAACCTGTGAATGTTTTGGGCCTGCATTCATCATGAGGAGCTTTAGTTTCATTTTCATGCATTAATTCATGCTCTATAGAGTCATATGTCAACCTGTCAATGTGTTGGGCCTGCATTCCTCATGAGGAGCTTTAGTTTCATTTTCATGCTTTAATGCATGCTATATAGAGTTTATGTTAACCTGTGAATGTGTTGGGCCTGCATTCCTCATGAGGAGCTTTAGTTTCATTTTCATGCTTCAATGCATGCTCTATAGAGTCATATGTTAACCTGTCAATGTGTTGGGCCTGCATTCCTCATGAGGAGCTTTAGTTTCATTTTCATGCTTTAATGCATGCTCTATAGAGTCATATGTTAACCTGTCAATGTGTTGGGCCTGCATTCCTCATGAGGAGCTTTGGTTTCATTTTCATGCTTTAATGCATGCTCTATAGAGTCATATGTTAACCTGTCAATGTTTTGGGCCTGCATTCCTCATGAGGAGCTTTAGTTTCATTTTCATGCTTTAATGCATGCTCTATAGAGTCATATGTCAACCTGCCAATGTGTTGGGACTGCATTGCTCTTGAGGAGCTTTAGTTTCATTTTCATGCTTTAATGCATGCTCTATAGAGTCATATGTTAACCTGTCAATGTGTTGGGCCTGCATTCCTCATGAGGAGCTTTGGTTTCATTTTCAAGCTTTAATGCATGCTCTATAGTGTCATATGTTAACCTGTCAATGTGTTGGGCCTGCATTCCTCATGAGGAGCTTTGGTTTCATTTTCATGCTTTAATGCATGCTCTATAGAGTCATATGTTAACCTGTCAATGTTTTGGGCCTGCATTCCTCATGAGGAGCTTTAGTTTCATTTGCATGCTTTAATGCATGCTCTATAGAGTCATATGTCAACCTGCCAATGTGTTGGGAATGCATTCCTCATGAGGAGCTTTAGTTTCATTTTCATGCTTTAATGCGTGCTCTATTGAGTAATATGTTAACCTGTCAATGTGTTGGGCCTGCATTCCTCATGAGGAGCTTTAGTTTCACGTTCATGTTTTAATGCATGCTCTATAGAGTCATATGTTAACCTGTCAATGTGTTGGGCCTGCATTCCCCATGTGGAGCTTTAGTTTCATTTTCATGCTTTAATGCATGCTCTATAGAGCCATATGTTAACCTGTCAATGTGTTGGGCCTGCATTCCCCATGAGGAGCTTTAGTTTCATTTTCATGCTTTAATGCATGCTCTATAGAGTCATATGTCAACCTGCCAATGTGTTGGGCCTGCATTCCTCATGAGGAGCTTTAGTTTCATTTTCATGCTTTAATGCATTCTGTATAGAGTAATATGTTAACCTGTCAATGTGTTGGGCCTGCATTCCTCATGAGGAGCTTTAGTTTCATTTTCATGCTTTAATGCATGCTCTATAGGGTCATATGTTAACCTGTCAATATGTTGGGCCTGCATTCCTCATGAGGAGCTTTAGTTTCATTGTCATGCTTTAATGCATGCTCTATAGAGTCATATGTTACCCTGTCATTGTGTTGGGCCTGCATTCCTCATGAGGAGCTTTAGTTTCATTTTCATGCTTTAATGCATGCTCTATAGAGTCATATGTTAACCTGTCCAATTGTTGGGCCTGCGTTCCTCATGAGGAGTTTAGTTTCATTTTCATGCTTTAATGCATGCTGTATAGAGTCATATGTTAACCTGTCAATGTGTTGGGCCTGCATTCCTCATGAGGAGCTTTAGTTTCATTTTCAAGCTTTAATGCATGCTCTATAGTGTCATATGTTAACCTGTCAATGTGTTGGGCCTGCATTCCTCATGAGGAGCTTTGGTTTCATTTTCATGCTTTAATGCATGCTCTATAGAGTCATATGTTAACCTGTCAATGTTTTGGGCCTGCATTCCTCATGAGGAGCTTTAGTTTCATTTTCATGCTTTAATGCATGCTCTATAGAGTCATATGTCAACCTGCCAATGTGTTGGGACTGCATTCCTCTTGAGGAGCTTTAGTTTCATTTTCATGCTTTAATGCATGCTCTATAGAGTCATATGTTAACCTGTCAATGTGTTGGGCCTGCATTCCTCATGAGGAGCTTTGGTTTCATTTTCAAGCTTTAATGCATGCTCTATAGTGTCATATGTTAACCTGTCAATGTGTTGGGCCTGCATTCCTCATGAGGAGCTTTGGTTTCATTTTCATGCTTTAATGCATGCTCTATAGAGTCATATGTTAACCTGTCAATGTTTTGGGCCTGCATTCCTCATGAGGAGCTTTAGTTTCATTTGCATGCTTTAATGCATGCTCTATAGAGTCATATGTCAACCTGCCAATGTGTTGGGAATGCATTCCTCATGAGGAGCTTTAGTTTCATTTTCATGCTTTAATGCATGCTCTATTGAGTAATATGTTAACCTGTCAATGTGTAGGGCCTGCATTCCTCATGAGGAGCTTTAGTTTCACGTTCATGCTTTAATGCATGCTCTATAGAGTCATATGTTAACCTGTCAATGTGTTGGGCCTGCATTCCCCATGTGGAGCTTTAGTTTCATTTTCATGCTTTAATGCATGCTCTATAGAGCCATATGTTAACCTGTCAATGTGTTGGGCCTGCATTCCCCATGAGGAGCTTTAGTTTCATTTTCATGCTTTAATGCATGCTCTATAGAGTCATATGTCAACCTGCCAATGTGTTGGGCCTGCGTTCCTCATGAGGAGCTTTAGTTTCATTTTCATGCTTTAATGCATTCTGTATAGAGTAATATGTTAACCTGTCAATATGTTGGACCTGCATTCCCCATGAGGAGCTTTAGTTTCATTGTCATGCTTTAATGCATGCTCTATAGAGTCATATGTTACCCTGTCATTGTGTTGGGCCTGCATTCCTCATGAGGAGCTTTAGTTTCATTTTCATGCTTTAATGCATGCTCTATAGAGTCATATGTTAACCTGTCAAATTGTTGGGCCTGCGTTCCTCATGAGGAGTTTAGTTTCATTTTCATGCTTTAATGCATGCTGTATAGAGTCATATGTTAACCTGTCAATGTGTTGGGCCTGCATTCCTCATGAGGAGCTTTAGTTTCATTTTCATGCTTTAATGCATGCTCTATAGAGTCATATGTTATCCTGTCAATGTGTTGGGCCTGCATTCCTCATGAGGAGCTTTAGTTTCATTTTCATGCTTTAATGCATGCTCTATAGAGTCATATGTTAACCTGTCAATGTGTTGGGCCTGCATTCCTCATGAGGAGCTTTAGTTTCATTTTCATGCTTTAATGCATGCTCTATAGAGTCATATGTTAACCTGTCAATGTTTTGGGCCTGCATTCCCCATGAGGAGCTTTAGTTTCAATTTCATGCTTTAATTCATGCTCTATAGAGTCATATGTTACCCTGTCATTGTGTTGGGCCTGCATTCCTCATGAGGAGCTTTAGTTTCATTTTCATGCTTTAATGCATGCTCTATAGAGTCATATGTTAACCTGTCAATGTGTTGGGCCTGCATTCCTCATGAGGAGCTTTAGATTCATTTTCATGCTTTAATGCATGCTCTATAGAGTCATATGTTAACCTGTCAATGTGTTGGGCCTGCATTCCTCATGAGGAGCTTCAGTTTCGTTTTTATGCTTTAATGCATGCTCTATAGAGTCTTATGTTAACCTGTCAATGTGTTGGGCCTGCATTCCTCATGAGGAGCTTTAGTTTCATTTTCATGCTTTAATGCATGCTCTGTAGAGTCATATGTTAACCTGTCAATGTGTTGGGCCTGCATTACTCATGAGGAGCTTTAGTTTCATTTTCATGCTTTAATGCATGCTCTATAGAGTCATATGTTAACCTGTCAATGTGTTGGGACTGCATTCCCCATGAGGAGCTTGAGTTTCATTTTCATGCTTTTCTGCATGCTCTATAGTGTCATATGTTAACCTGTCAATGTGTTGGGCCTGCATTCCTCATGAGGAGCTTTGGTTTCATTTTCATGCTTTAATGCATGCTCTGTAGAGTCATATGTTAACCTGTCAATGTTTTGGGCCTGCATTTATCACGAGGAGCTTTAGTTTCATTTTCATGCATTAATGCATGCTCTATAGAGTCATATGTCAACCTGTAAATGTGTTGGGCCTGCATTCCTCATGAGGAGCTTTAGTTTCATTTTCATGCTTTAATGCATGCTTTATAGAGTTTATGTTAACCTGTCAATGTGTTGGACCTGCATACCTCATGAGGAGCTTTAGTTTCATCTTCATGCTTTAATGCATGCTCTATAGAGTCATATGTAACCTGTCAATGTGTTGGGCCTGCATTCCTCATGAGGAGCTTTAGTTTCACGTTCATGCTTTAATGCATGCTCTATAGAGTCATATGTTAACCTGTCAATGTGTTCGGCCTGCATTCCCCATGAGGAGCTTTAGTTTCATTTTCATGGTTTAATGCATGCTCTATAGAGCCATATGTTAACCTGTCAATGTGTTGGGCCTGCATTCCCCATGAGGAGCTTTAGTTTCATTTTCATGCTTTAATGCATGCTCTATAGAGTCATATGTTAACCTGTCAATGTGTTGGGCCTGCATTCCCCATGAGGAGCTTTAGTTTCATTTTCATACTTTAATGCATGCTCTATAGAGTCATATGTTAACCTGTCAATGAGTTGGGCCAGCATTACCCATGAGGAGCTTTAGTTTCATTTTCATGCTTTAATGCGTGCTCTATAGAGTCATATGTTAACCTGTCAATGTGTTGGGCCTGCATTCCCCATGCGGAGCTTTAGTTTCATTTTCATGCTTTAATGCATGCTCATTAGAGTCATATGTTAACCTGTCAATGTGTTGGGCCTGCATTCCCCATGAGGAGCTTTAGTTTCATTTTCATGCTCTAATGCATGCTCTATAGAGTCATATGTTAACCTGTCAATGTATTGGGCCTGCATTCCCCATGAGGAGCTTTAGTTTCATTTTCATGCTCTAATGCATGCTCTATAGAGTTATATGTTAACCTGTCAATGTGTTGGGCCTGCATTCCCCATGAGGAGCTTTAGTTTCATTTTCATGCTCTAATGCATGCTCTATAGAGTCATATGTAAACCTGTCAATGTGTTTGGCCTGAATTCCTCATGAGGAGCTTTAGTTCTATTTTCATGCTTTAATGCATGCTCTATAGAGTCATATGTTAACCTGTCGATGTGTTGGGCCTGCATTCCTCATGAGGAGCTTTAGTTTCATTTTCATGCTTTAATGCATGCTCTATCGAGTCATATGTTAACCTGTCAATGTGTTGGGCCTGCATTCCTCATGAGGAGCTTTAGTTTCATTTTCATGCTTTAATGCATGCTCTATCGAGTCATATGTTAACCTGTCAATGTGTTGGGCCTGCATTCCTCATGAGGAGCTTTAGTTTCATTTTCATGCTTTAATGCATGCTCTATAGAGTCATATGTTAACCTGTCAATGTGTTGGGCCTGCATTCCCCATGAGGAGCTTTAGTTTCATTTTCATGCTTTAATGCGTGCTCTATTGAGTCATCTGTTAACCTGTCAATGTGTTGGGCCAGCATTCCCCATGAGGAGCTTTAGTTTCATTTTCAATGCTTTAATGCGTGCTCTATAAAGTCATATGTTAACCTGTCAATGTGTTGGGCCTGCATTCCCCATGAGGAGCTTTAGTTTCATTTTCATGCTCTAATGCATGCTCTATGGAATCATATGTTAACCTGTCAATGTGTTGGGCCTGCATTCCCCATGAGGAGCGTTAGTTTCATTTTCATGCTCTAATGCATGCTCTATAGAGTCATATGTTAACCTGTCAATGTTTTGGGCCTGCATTCCCCATGAGGAGCTTTAGTTTCATTTTCATGCTATAATGCATGCTCTATAGAGTTATATGATAACCTGTCAATGTGTTGGGCCTGCATTCCCCACGAGGAGCTTTAGTTTCATTTTCATGCTCTAATGCATGCTCTATAGAGTCATATGTTAACCTGTCAATGTGTTGGGCCTGCATTCCCCATGAGGAGCTTTAGTTTCATTGTCATGCTTCAATGCATGCCCTATAGAGTCATATGTTAACCTGTCAATGTGTTGGGCCTGCATTCCCCTTGAGGAGCTTTAGTTTCATTTTCATGCTTTAATGCATGCTCTATAGAGTCATATGTTAACCTGTTAATGTGTTGGGCCTGCATTCCCCATGAGGAGCTTTAGTTTCATTTTCATGCTCTAATGCATGCTCTATAGAGTCATATGTTAACCTGTCAATGTGTTGGGCCTGCATTCCCCATGAGAAGCTTTAGTTTCATTTTCATGCTCTAATGCATGCTCTATAGAGTCATATGTTAACCTGTGAAAGTGTTGGGCCTGCATTCCCCATGAGGAGCTTTAGTTTCCTTTTCATGCTTTAATGCATGCTCTATAGAGTCATATGTTAACCTGTCAATGTGTTGGGCCTGCATTCCCCATGCGGAGCTTTAGTTTCATTTTCATGCTTTAATGCATGCTCATTAGAGTCATATGTTAACCTGTCAATGTGTTGGGCCTGCATTCCTCATGAGAAGCTTTAGTTTCATTTTCATGCTTTAATGCACGCTCTATAGAGTCATATGTTAACCTGTCAATGTGTTGGGCCTGCATTCCTCATGAGGAGCTTTAGTTTTATTTTCATGCTTTAATGCACACTCAATAGAGTCATATGTTAACCTGTCAATGTGTTGGGCCTGCTTTCCTCATTAAGAGCTTTAGTTTCATTTTCATGCTTTAATGCATGCTCTATAGAATCATATGTTAACCTGTCAATGTGTTGGGCCTGCATTCCTCATGAGGAGCTTTAGTTTCATTTTCATGCTTTAATGCATGCTCTATAGAGTCATATGTTAACCTGTCAATGTGTTGGGCCTGCATTCCCCATGAGGAGCTTTAGTTTTCTTTTCATGCTTTAATGCATGCTCTATAGAGTCATATGTTAACCTGTCAATGTGTTGGGCCTGCATTCCCCATGAGGAACTTATGTTACATTTTCATGCTTTAATGCATGCTCTATAGAGTCATATGTTAACCTGTCAATGTGTTGGGCCTGCATTCCCCATGAGGAGCTTTAGTTTCATTTTCATGCTTTAATGCATGCTCTATAGAGTCATATGTTAACCTGTCAATGTGTTGGGCCTGCATTCCTCATGAGGAGCTTTAGTTTTATTTTCATGATTTAATGCATGCTCTATAGAGTCATATGTTAACCTGTCAATGTGTTGGGCCTGCATTCCCCATGAGGAGCTTTAGTTTCATTTTCATGCTCTAATGCATGCTCTATAGAGTCATATGTTAACCTGTCAATGTGTTGGTCCTGCATTCCCCATGAGGAGCTTTAGTTTCATTTTCATGCTTTAATGCATGCTCTATAGAGTCATATGTTAAACTGTCAATGTGTTGGGCCTGCATTCCCCTTCAGGAGCTTTAGTTTCATTTTCATGCTTTAATGCATGCTCTATGGAGTCATATGTTAACCTGTCAATGTGTTGAGCCTGCATTCCCCATGAGGAGCTTTAGTTTCATTTTCATGCTCTAATGCATGCTCTATAGAGTCATATGTTAACCTGTCAATGTGTTGGGCCTGCATTCCCCATGAGGAGCTTTAGTTTCATTTTCATGCTCTAATGCATGCTCTATAGAGTCATATGTTAACCTGTCAATGTGTTGGGCCTGCATTCCCCATGAGGAGCTTTAGTTTCATTTTCATGCTTTAATGCATGCTCTATAGTGTCATATGTTTACCTGTCAATGTGTTGGGCCTGCATTCCTCATGAGGAGCTTTAGTTTCATTTTCATGCTTTAATGCATGCTCTATAGGGTCATATGTTAACCTGTCAATGTTTTGGGCCTGCGTTCATCATAAGGAGCTTTAGTTTCATTTTCATGCTTTAATGCATGCTCTATAGAGTCATATGTTAACCTGTCAATGTTTTGGGCCTGCGTTCATCATGAGGAGCTTTAGTTTCATTTTCATGCATTATTTCATGCTCTATAGAGTCATATGTTAACCTGTCAATGTGTTGGGCCTGCATTCCTCATGAGGAGCTTTAGTTTCATTTTCATGCTTTAATGCATGCTCTATAGAGTCATATGTTAACCTGTCAATGTGTTGGGCCTGCATTCCTCATGAGGAGCTTTGGTTTCATTTTCATGCTTTAATGCATGCTCTATAGTGTCATATGTTAACCTGTCAAAGTGTTGGGCCTGCATTCCTCATGAGGAGCTTTGGTTTCATTTTAATGCTTTAATGCATGCTCTATAGAGTCATATGTTAACCTGTCAATGTTTTGGGCCTGCATTCATCATGAGGAACTTTAGTTTCATTTTCATGCTTTAATGCATGCTCTATAGAGTCATATGTCAACCTGCCAGTGTGTTGGGCCTGCATTCCTCATGAGGAGCTTTAGTTTCATTTTCATGCTTTAATGCATGCTCTATAGAGTAATATGTTAACCTGTCAATGTGTTGGGCCTGCATTCCTCATGAGGAGCTTTAGTTTCATTTTCATGCTTTAATGCATGCTCTATAGAGTCATATGTTAACCTGTCAATGTGTTGGGCCTGCATTCCTTATGAGGAGCTTTATTTTCTCGTTCATGCTTTAATGCATGCTCTATAGAGTCATATGTCAACCTGCCAATGTGTTGGGCCTGCATTCTTCATGAGGGGCTTTAGTTTCATTTTCATGCTTTAATGCATGCTCTATAGAGTAATATGTTAACCTGTCAATGTGTTGTGCCTGCATTCCTCATGAGGAGCTTTAGTTTCATTTTCATGCTTTAATGCATGCTCTATAGAGTCATATGTTAACCTGCCAATGTGTTGGGCCTGCATTCCCCATGAGGAGCTTTAGTTTCATTGTCATGCTTTAATGCATGCTCTATAGAATCATATGTTCTCCTGTCATTGTGTTGGGCCTGCATTCCTCATGAGGAGCTTTAGTTTCATTTTCATGCTTTAATGTATGCTCTATAGAGTCATATGTTAACCTGTCAATGTGTTGGGCCTGCGTTCCTCATGAGGAGCTTTAGTTTCATTTTCATGCTTTAATGCATGCTCTATAGAGTCATATGTTAACCTGTCAATGTGTTGGGCCTGCATTCCTCATGAGGAGCTTTAGTTTCATTTTCATGCTTTAATGCATGCTCTATAGAGTCATATCTCAACCTGTCAATGTGTTGGGCCTGCATTCCTCATGAGGAGCTTTAGTTTCATTTTCATGCTTTAATGCATGCTCTATAGAGTCATATGTTAACCTGTCAATGTGTTGGGCCTGCATTCCTCATGAGGAGCTTTAGTTTCATTTTCATGCTTTAATGCATGCTCTATAGAGTCATATTGTAACCTGTCAATGTGTTGGGCCTGCATTCCTCATGAGGAGCTTTTGTTTCATTTTCATGCTTTAATGCATGCTCTATAGAGTCATATGTTAACCTGTCAATGTGTTGGGCCTGCATTCCTCATGAGGAGCTTTAGTTTCTTTTTCATGGTTTAATGCATGCTCTATAGAGTCATATGTTAACCTGTCAATGTGTTGGGCCTGCATTCCTCATGAGGAGCTTTAGTTTCATTTTCATGCTTTAATGCATGCTCTATAGAGTCATATGTTAACCTGTCAATGTGTTGGGCCTGCATTCCTCATGAGGAGCTTTAGTTTCATTTTCATGCTTTAATGCGTGCTCTATAGAGTCATATGTTAACCTGTCAATGTGTTGGGACTGCATCCCTCATGAGGAGCTTTGGTTTCATTTTCATGCTTTTATGCATGCTCTATAGTGTCATATGTTAACCTGTCAATGTGTTGGGCCTGCATTCCCCATGAGGAGCTTTGGTTTCATTTTCATGCTTTAATGCATGCTCTGTAGAGTCATATGTTAACCTGTCAATGTTTTGGGACTGCATTCATCATGAGGAGCTTTAGTTTCATTTTCATGCATTAATGCATGCTCCATAGAGTCATATGTCAACCTGTCAATGTGATGGGCCTGCATTCCTCATGAGGAGCATTAGTTTCATTTTCATGCTTTAATGCATGCTATATAGAGTTTATGTTAACTTGTCAATGTGTTGGGCCTGCATTCCTCATTAGGAGCTTTAGTTTCATTTTCATGCTTTAATGCATGCTCTATAGAGTCATATGATAACCTGTCAATGTGTTGGGCCTGCATTCCTCATGAGGAGCTTTAGTTTCACGTTCATGCGTTAATGGGTGCTCTATAGAGTCATATGTTAACCTGTCAATGTGTTGGGCCTGCATTCCCCATGAGGAGCTTTAGTTTCATTTTCAAGCTTTAATGCATTCTCTATAGAGCCATATGTTAACCTGTCAATGTGTTGGGCCTGCATTCCCCATGAGGAGCTTTAGTTTCATTTTCATGCTTTAATGCATGCTCTATAGAGCCATATGTTAACCTGTCAATGAGTTGGGCCAGCATTACCCATGAGGAGCTTTAGTTTCATTTTCATGCTTTAATGCGTGCTCTATAGAGTCATATGTTAACCTGTCAATGTAATCGGCCTGCATTCCTCATGAGGAGCTTTAGTTTCATTTTCATGCTTTAATGCATGCTCTATAGAGTCATATGTTAACCTGTCAATGTGTTGGGCCTGCATTCCTCATGTGGAGCTTTAGTTTCATTTTCATGCTTTAATGCATGCTCTATCGAGTCATATGTTAACCTGTCAATGTGTTGGGCCTGCATTCCTCATTAGGAGCTTTAGTTTCATTTTCATGCTTTAATGCATGCTCTATAGAGTCATATGTTAACCTGTCAATGTGTTGGGCCTGCATTCCTCATGAGGAGCTTTGGTTTCATTTTCATGCTTTAATGCATGCTCTATAGTGTCATATGTTAACCTGTCAATGTGTTGGGCCTGCATTCCTCATGAGGAGCTTTGGTTTCATTTTCATGCTTTAATGCATGCTCTATAGAGTCATATGTTAACCTGTCAATGTTTTGGGCCTGCATTCATCATGAGGAGCTTTAGTTTCATTTTCATGCTTTAATGCATGCTCTATAGAGTCATATGTCAACCTGCCAATTTGTTGGGCCTGCATTCCTCATGAGGAGCTTTAGTTTCATTTTCATGCTTTCATGCATGCTCTATAGAGTAATATGTTAACCTGCCAATGTGTTGGGCCTGCATTCCTCATGAGGAGCTTTAATTTCATTTTCATGCTTTAATGCATGCTCTATAGAGTCATATGTTAACCTGTCAATGTGTTGGGCCTGCATTCAACATGAGGAGCTTTAGTTTCACGTTCATGCTTTAATGCATGCTCTATAGAGTCATATGTTAACCTGTCAATGTGTTGGGCCTGCATTCCCCATGAGGAGCTTTAGTTTCATTTTCATGCTTTAATGCATGCTCTATAGAGCCATATGTTAACCTGTCAATGTGTTGGGCCTGCATTCCCCATGAGGAGCTTTAGTTTCATTTTCATGCTTTAATGCATGCTCTATAGAGTCATATGTTAACCTGCCAATGTGTTGGGCCTGCATTCCCTATGAGGAGCTTTAGTTTCATTTTCATGCTTTAATGCGTGCTCTATAGAGTAATATGTTAACCTGTCAATGTGTTGGGCCTGCATTCCCCATGAGGAGCTTTAATTTCATTTTCATGCTCTAATGCTTGCTCTATAGAGTCATATGTTAACCTGTCAATTTGTTGGGCCTGCATTCCCCATGAGGAGCTTTAATTTCATTTTCATGCTCTAATGCATGCTCAATAGAGTCATATGTTAACCAGTCAATGTGTTGGGCCTGCATTCCCCATGAGGAGCTTTAGTTTCATTTTCATGCTCTAATGCATGCTCTATAGAGTCATATGTTAACCTGTCAATGTGTTGGGCCTGCATTCCCCATGAGGAGCTCTAGTTTCATTTTCATGCTCTAATGCATGCTCTATAGAGTCTTATGTTAACCTGTCAAAGTGTTGGGCCTGCATTCCCCATGAGGAGCTTTAGTTTCATTTTCATGCTTTAATGCATGCTCTATAGAGTCATATGTTAACCTGTCAATGTGTTGGGCCTGCATTCCCCATGAGGAGCTTTAGTTTCATATTCATTCTTTAATGCGTGCTCTATTGAGTCATCTGTTAACCTGTCAATGTGTTGGGCCAGCATTCCCCATGAGGAGCTTTAGTTTCATTTTCATGCTTTAATGCGTGCTCTATAAAGTCATATGTTAACCTGTCAATGTGTTGGGCCTGCATTCCCCATGAGGAGCTTTAGTTTCATTTTTATGCTCTAATGCATGCTCTATAGAGTCATATGTTAACCTGTTAATGTGTTGGGCCTGCATTCCCCATGAGGAGCTTTAGTTTCATTTTCATGCTCTAATGCATGCTCTATAGAGACATATGTTAACCTGTCAATGTGTTGGGCCTGCATTCCCCATGAGAAGCTTTAGTTTCATTTTCATGCTTTAATGCATGCTCTATAGAGTCATATGTTAACCTGTCAAAGTGTTGGGCCTGCATTCCCCATGAGGAGCTTTAGTTTCCTTTTCATGCTTTAATGCATGCTCTATAGAGTCATATGTTAACCTGTCAATGTGTTGGGCCTGCATTCCCCATGCTGAGCTTTAGTTTCATTTTCATGCTTTAATGCATGCTCTATAGAGTCATATGTTAACCTGTCAATGTGTTGGGCCTGCATTCCTCATGAGGAGCTTTAGTTTCTTTTTCATGCTTTAATGCACACTCAATAGAGTCATATGTTAACCTGTCAATGTGTTGGGCCTGCTTTCCTCATTAAGAGCTTTAGTTTCATTTTCATGCTTTTATGCATGCTCTATAGAGTCATATGTTAACCTGTCAATGTGTTGGGCCTGCATTCCTCATGAGGAGCTTTAGTTTCATTTTCATGCTTTAATGCATGCTCTATAGAGTCATATGTTAACCTGTCAATGTGTTGGGTCTGCATTCCCCATGAGGAGCTTTAGTTTTATTTTCATGCTTTAATGCATGCTCTATAGAGTCATATGTTAACCTGTCAATGTGTTGGGCCTGCATTCCCCATGAGGAACTTTAGTTACATTTTCATGCTTTAATTCATGCTCTATAGAGTCATATGTTAACCAGTCAATGTGTTGGGCCTGCATTCCCCATGAGGAGCTTTAGTTTCATTTTCATGCTCTAATGCATGCTCTATAGAGTCATATGTTAACCTGTCAATGTGTTGGGCCTGCATTCCCCATGAGGAGCGTTAGTTTCATTTTCATGCTCTAATGCATGCTCTATAGAGTAATATGTTAACCTGTCAATGTATTGGGCCTGCATTCCCCATGAGGGGCTTTTGTTTCATTTTCATGCTATAATGCATGCTCTATAGAGTTATATGATAACCTGTCAATGTGTTGGGCCTGCATTCCCCATGAGGAGCTTTAGTTTCATTTTCATGCTCTAATGCATGCTCTATAGCGTCATATGTTAACCTGTCAATGTGTTGGGCCTGCATTCCCCATGAGGAGCTTTAGTTTCATTTTCATGCTTTAATGCATGCTCTATAGAGTCATATGTCAACCTGTCAATGTGTTGGGAATGCATTCCCCTTGAGGAGCTTTAGTTTCATTTTCATGCTTTAATGCATGCTCTATAGAGTCATATGTTAACCTGTCTATGTGTGGGGCCTGCATTCCCCATGAGAAGCTTTAGTTTCATTTTCATGCTCTAATGCATGCTCTATAGAGTCATATGTTAACCTGTCAATGTGTTGGGACTGCATTCCCCATGAGGAGCTTTAGTTTCCTTTTCATGCTTTAATGCATGCTCTATAGAGTCATATGTTAACCTGTCAATGCGGTGGGCCTGCATTCCTCATGAGGAGCTTTAGTTTCATTTTCATGCTTTAATGCACGCTCTATAGAGTCATATGTTAACCTGTCAATGTGTTGGGCCTGCATTCCTCATGAGGAGCTTTAGTTTCTTTTTCATGCTTTAATGCACACTCAATAGAGTCATATGTTTACCTGTCAATGTGTTGGGCCTGCTTTCCTCATTAAGAGCTTTAGTTTCATTTTCATGCTTTAATGCATGCTCTATAGAGTCATATGTTAACCTGTCAATGTGTTGGGCCTGCATTCCTCATGAGGAGCTTTAGTTTCATTTTCATGCTTTAATGCATGCTCTATAGAGTCATATGTTAACCTGTCAATGTGTTGGGTCTGTATTCCCCATGAGGAGCTTTAGTTTTATTTTCATGCTTTAATGCATGCTCTATAGAGTCATATGTTAACCTGTCAATGTGTTGGGCCTGCATTCCCCATGAGGAACTTTAGTTACATTTTCATGCTTTAATGCATGCTCTATAGAGTCATATGTTAACCTGTCAATGTGTTGGGCCTGCATTCCCCATGAGGAGCTTTAGTTTCATTTTCATGCTCTAATGCATGCTCTATAGAGTCATATGTTAACCTGTCAATGTGTTGGGTCTGCATTCCCCATGAGGAGCGTTAGTTTCATTTTCATGCTCTAATGCATGCTCTATAGAGTAATATGTTAACCTGTCAATGTATTGGGCCTGCATTCCCCATGAGGAGCTTTTGTTTCATTTTCATGCTATAATGCATGCTCTATAGAGTCATATGTTAACCTGTCAATGTGTTGGGCCTGCGTTCCTCATGAGGAGCTTTAGTTTCTTGTTCATGCTTTAATGCACACTCAATAGAGTCATATGTTTACCTGTCAATGTGTTGGGCCTGCATTCCCCATGCGGAACTTTAGTTTCATTTTCATGCTTTAATGCATGCTCTATAGATTCATATGTTAACCTGTCAATGTGTTGGGCCTGCATTCCCCATGAGGAACTTTAGTTACATTTTCATGCTTTAATGCATGCTCTATAGAGTCATATGTTAACCTGTCAATGTGTTGGGCCTGCATTCCCCATGAGGAGCTTTAGTTTCATTTTCATGCTCTAATGCATGCTCTATAGAGTCATACGTTAACCTGTCAATGTGTTGGGCCTGCATTCCCCATGAGGAGCGTTAGTTTCATTTTCAAGCTCTAATGCATGCTCTATAGAGTAATATGTTAACCTGTCAATGTATTGGGCCTGCATTCCCCATGAGGAGCTTTTGTTTCATTTTCATGCTATAATGCATGCTCTATAGAGTTATATGATAACCTGTCAATGTGTTGGGCCTGCATTCCCCATGAGGAGCTTTAGTTTCATTTTCATGCTCTAACGCATGCTCTATAGAGTCATATGTTAACCTGTCAATGTGTTGGGCCTGCATTCCCCATGAGGAGCTTTAGTTTCATTTTCATGCTTTAATGCATGCTCTATAGAGTCATATGTTAACCTGTCAATGTGTTGAGAATGCATTCCCCTTGGGGAGCTTTAGTTTCATTTTCATGCTATAATGCATGCTCTATAGAGTTATATGATAACCTGTCAATGTGTTGGGCCTGCATTCCCCATGAGGAGCTTTAGTTTCATTTTCATGCTCAAATGCATGCTCTATAGAGTCATATGTTAACCTGTCAATGTGTTGGGCCTGCATTCCCCATGAGGAGCTTTAGTTTCATTTTCATGCTTTAATGCATGCTCTATAGCGTCATATGTTAACCTGTCAATGTGTTGGGATTGCATTCCCCTTGAGGAACTTTAGTTTCATTTTCATACTTTAATGCATGCTCTATAGAGTCATATGTTAACCTGTCAATGTGTTGGGCCTGCATTCCCCACGAGAAGCTTTAGTTTCATTTTCATGCTCTAATGCATGCTCTATAGAGTCATATGTTAACCTGTCAAAGTGTAGGGACTGCATTCCCCATGAGGAGCTTTAGTTTCCTTTTCATGCTTTAATGCATGCTCTATAGAGTCATATGTTAACCTGTCAATGTGTTGCGCCTGCATTCCCCATGCGGAGCTTTAGTTTCATTTTCATGCTTTAATGCATGCTCTATAGAGTCATATGTTAACCTGTCAATGTGTTGGGCCTGTATTCCTCATGAGGAGCTTTAGTTTCATTTTCATGCTTTAATGCACGCTCAATAGAGTCATATGTTAACCTGTCGATGTGTTGGGCCTGCATTCCTCATGAGGAGCTTTAGTTTCATTTTCATGCTTTAATGCACACTCAATAGAGTCATATGTTTACCTGTCAATGTGTTGGGCCTGCTTTCCTCATTAAGAGCTTTAGTTTCATTTTCATGCTTTAATGCATGCTCTATAGAGTCATATGTTAACCTGTCAATGTGTTGGGCCTGCATTCCTCATGAGGAGCTTTAGTTTCATTTTCATGTTTTAATGCATGCTCTATAGAGTCATATGTTAACCTGTCAATGTGTTGGGTCTGCATTCCCCATGAGGAGCTTTAGCTTCATTTTCATGATTTAATGCATGCTCTATAGAGTCATATGTTAACCTGTCAATGTGTTGGGCCTGCATTCCCCATGAGGAGCTTTAGTTTCATTTTCATGCTCTAATGCATGCTCTATAGAGTCATATGTTAACCTGTCAATGTGTTGGGCCTGCATTCCCCATGAGGAGCTTTAGTTTCATTTTCATGCTTTAATGCATGCTCTATAGAGTCATATGTTAACCTGTCAATGAGTTGGGCCAGCATTACCCATGAGGAGCTTTAGTTTCATTTTCATGCTTTAATGCATGCTCTATAGAGTCATATGTTAACCTGGCAATGTGTTGGACCTGCATTACCCATGAGGAGCTTTAGTTTCATTTTCATGCGCTAATGCATGCTCTATAGAGTCATATGTTAACCTGTCAATGTGTTGGGCCTGCATTCCGCATGAGGAGCTTTAGTTTCATTTTCATGCTCTAATGCATGCTCTATAGAGTCATATGTTAACCTGTCAATGTGTTGGGCCTGCATTCCTCATGAGGAGCTTTAGTTTCATTTTCATGCTTTAATGCATGCTCTATAGAGTCATATGTTAACCTGTCAATGTGTTCGGCCTGCATTCCTCATGAGGAGCTTTAGTTTCATTTTCATGCTTTAATGCATGCTCTATAGAGTCATATGTTAACCTGTCAATGTGTTGGGCCTGCATTCCTCATGAGGAGCTTTAGTTTCATTTTCATGCTTTAATGCATGCTCTATCGAGTCATATGTTAACCTGTCAATGTGTTGGGCCTGCATTCCTCATGTGGAGCTTTAGTTTCATTTTCATGCTTTAATGCATGCTCTATAGAGTCATATGTTAACCTGTCAATGTGTTGGGCCTGCATTCCTCATGAGGAGCTTTGGTTTCATTTTCATGCTTTAATGCATGCTCTATAGTGTCATATGTTAACCTGTCAATGTGTTGGGCCTGCATTCCTCATGAGGAGCTTTGGTTTCATTTTCATGCTTTAATGCATGCTCTATAGAGTCATATGTTAACCAGTCAATATTTTGGGCCTGCATTCATCATGAGGAGCTTTAGTTTCATTTTCATGCTTTAATGCATGCTCTATAGAGTCATATGTCAACCTGTCAATGTGTTGGGCCTGCATTCCTCATGAGGAGCTTTAGTTTCATTTTCATGCTTTAATGCATGCTCTATAGAGTAATATGTTAACCTGTCAATGTGTTGGGCCTGCATTCCTCATGAGGAGCTTTAGTTTCATTTTCATGCTTTAATGCATGCTCTATAAAGTCATATGTTAACCTGTCAATGTGTTGGGCCTGCATTCCTCATGAGGAGCTTTAGTTTCACGTTCATGCTTTAATGCCTGCTCTATAGAGTCATATGTTAACCTGTCAATGTGTTGGGCCTGCATTCCCCATGAGGAGCTTTAGTTTCATTTTCATGCTTTAATGCATGCTCTATAGAGCCATATGTTAACCTGTCAATGTGTTGGGCCTGCATTCCCCATGAGGAGCTTTAGTTTCATTTTCATGCTCTAATGCATGCTCTATAGAGTCATATGTTAACCTGTCATTGTGTTGGGCCTGCATTCCCCATGAGCAGCGTTAGTTTCATTTTCATGCTCTAATGCATGCTCTATAGAGTCATATGTTAACCTGTCAATTTATTGGGCCTACATTCCCCATGAGGAGCTTTAGATTCATTTTCATGCTATAATGCATGCTCTATAGAGTTATATGATAACCCGTCAATGTGTTGGGCCTGCATTCCCCATGAGGAGCTTTAGTTTCATTTTCATTCTCTAATGCATGCTCTATAGAGTCATATGTTAACCTGTCAATGTGTTGGGCTTGCATTCCCCATGAGGAGCTTTAGTTTCATTTTCATGCTTTAATGCATGCTCTATAGAGTCATATGTTAACCTGTCAATGTGTTGGGAATGCATTCCCCTTGAGGAGCTTTAGTTTTATTTTCATGCTTTAATGCATGCTCTATAGAGTCATATGTTAACCTGTTAATGTGTTGGGCCTGCATTCCCCATGAGGAGCTTTAGTTTCATTTTCATGCTCTAATGCATGCTCTATAGAGTCATATGTTAACCTGTCAATGTGTTGGGCCTGCATTCCCCATGAGAAGCTTTAGTTTCATTTTCATGCTCTAATGCATGCTCTATAGAGTCATATGTTAACCTGTCAAAGTGTTGGGCCTGCATTCCCCATGAGGAGCTTTAGTTTCCTTTTCATGCTTTAATGCATGCTCTATAGAGTCATATGTTAACCTGTCAATGTGTTGGGCATGCATTCCCCATGCGGAGCTTTAGTTTCTGTTTCATGCTTTAATGCATGCTCTATAGAGTCATATGTTAACCTGTCAATGTGTTGGGCCTGCATTCCTCATGAGGAGCTTTAGTTTCATTTTCATGCTTTAATGCACGCTCTATAGAGTCATATGTTAACCTGTCAATGTGTTGGGCCTGCATTCCTCATGAGGAGCTTTAGTTTCTTTTTCATGCTTTAATGCACACTCAATAGAGTCATATGTTAACCGGTCAATGTGTTGGGTCTGCTTTCCTCATTAAGAGATTTAGTTTCAGTTTCATGCTTTAATGCATGCTCTATAGAGTCATATGTTAACCTGTCAATGAGTTGGGCCTGCATTCCTCATGAGGAGCTTTAGTTTCATTTTCATGCTTTAATGCATGCTCTATAGAGTCATATGTTAACCTGTCAATGTGTTGGGTCTGCATTCCCCATGAGGAGCTTTAGTTTTATTTTCATGCTTTAATGCATGCTCTATAGAGTCATATGTTAACCTGTCACTGTGTTGGGCCTTCATTCCCCATGAGGAACTTTAGTTACATTTTCATGCTTTAATGCATGCTCTATAGAGTCATATGTTAACCTGTCAATGTGTTGGCCCTGCATTCCCCATGAGGAGCTTTAGTTTCATTTTCATGCTTCAATGCATGCTCTATAGAGTCATATGTTAACCTGTCAATGTGTTGGGCCTGCATTCCCCATGAGGAGCTTTAGTTTCATTTTCATGATTTAATGCATGCTCTATAGAGTCATATGTTAACCTGTCAATGTGTTGGGCCTGCATTCCCCATTAGGGGCTTTAGTTTCATTTTCATGCTCTAATGCATGCTCTATAGAGTCATATGTTAACCTGTCAATGTGTTGGGACTGCATTCCTCATGAGGAGCTTTAGTTTCATTTTCATGCTTTAATGCATGCTCTATCGAGTCATATGTTAACCTGTCAATGTGTTGGGCCTGCATTACTCATGAGGAGCTTTAGTTTCATTTTCATGCTTTAATGCATGCTCTATAGAGTCATATGTTAACCTGTCAATGTGTTGGGCCTGCATTCCTCATGAGGAGCTTTGGTTTCATTTTCATGCTTTAATGCATGCTCTATAGTGTCATATGTTAACCTGTCAATGTGTTGGGCCTGCATTCCTCATGAGGAGCTTTGGTTTCATTTTCATGCTTTAATGCATGCTCTATAGAGTCATATGTTAACCTGTCAATGTTTTGGGCCTGCATTCATCATGAGGAGCTTTAGTTTCATTTTCATGCTTTAATGCATGCTCTATAGAGTCATATGTTAACCTGCCAATGTGTTGGGCCTGCTATCCTCATGAGGAGCTTTAGTTTCATTTTCATGCTTTAATGCATGCTCTATGGAGTAATATGTTAACCTGTCAATGTGTTGGGCCTGCATTCCTCATGAGGAGCTTTAGTTTCATTTTCATGCTTTAATGCATGCTCTATAGAGTCATATGTTAACCTGTCAATGTGTTGGTCCTGCATTCCTCATTAGGAGCTTTAGTTTCACGTTCATGCTTTAATGCATGCTCTATAGAGTCATATGTTAACCTGTCAATGTGTTGGGCCTGCATTCCCCATGAGGAGCTTTAGTTTCATTTTCATGCTTTAATGCATGCTCTATAGAGCCATATGTTAACCTGTCAATGTGTTGGGCCTGCATTCCCCATGAGGAGCTTTAGTTTCATTTTCATGCTTTAATGCATGCTCTATAGAGTCATATGTTAACCTGTCAATGTGTTGGGCCTGCATTCCCCATGAGGAGCTTTAGTTTCATTTTCATGCTCTAATGCATGCTCTATAGAGTCATATGTTAACCTGTCAATGTGTTGGGCCTTCATTCCCCATGAGGAGCTTTAGTTTCATTTTCATGCTTTAATGCATGCTCTATAGAGTCATATGTTAACCTGTCAATGAGTTGGGCCAGCATTACCCATGAGGAGCTTTAGTTTCATTTTCATGCTTTAATGCGTGCTCTATAGAGTCATATGTTAACCTGTCAATGTGTTGGGCCTGCATTACCCATGAGGAGCTTTAGTTTCATTTTCATGCTCTAATGCATGCTCTATAGAGTCATATGTTAACCTGTCAATGTGTTGGGCCTGCATTCCCCATGAGGAGCTTTAGTTTCATTTTCATGCTCTAATGCATGCTCTATAGAGTCATATGTTAACCTGTCAATGTATTGGGCCTGCATTCCCCATGAGGAGCTTTAGTTTCATTTTCATGCTCTAATGCATGCTCTATAGAGTTATATGTTAACCTGTCAATGTGTTGGGCCTGCATTCCTCGTGAGGAGCTTTAGATTCATTTTCATGCTCTAATGCATGCTCTATAGAGTCATATGTTAACCTGTCAATGTGTTGGGCCTGCGTTCCTCATGAGGAGCTTTAGTTTCATTTTCATGCTTTAATGCATGCTCTATAGAGTCATATGTTAACCTGTCAATGTGTTGGGCCTGCATTCCTCATGAGGAGCTTTAGTTTCATTTTCATGCTTTAATGCATGCTCTATAGAGTCATATGTTAACCTGTCAATGTGTTGGACCTGCACTCCCCATGAGGAGCTTTAGTTTCATTTTCATGCTTTAATGCATGCTTTATAGAGCCATATGTTAACCTGTCAATGTGTTGGGCCTGCATTCCCCATGAGGAGCTTTAGTTTCATTTTCATGCTTTAATGCATGCTCTATAGAGTCATATGTTAACCTGTCAAAGTGTTGGGCCTGCATTCCCCATGAGGAGCTTTAGTTTCATTTTTAAGCTTTAATGCATGCTCTATAGAGTCATATGTCAACCTGTCAATGTGTTGGGCCGGCATTCCTCATGAGGAGCTTTAGTTTCATTTTCATGGTATAATGCATGCTCTATAGAGTCATATGTTAACCTGTCAATGTGTTGGGCCTGCATTCAACATGAGGAGCTTTAGTTTCATTTTCATGCTTTAATGCATGCTCTATAGAGTCATATGTTAACCAGCCAATATGTTGGGCCTGCATGCCCCATGAGGAGCTTTAGTTTCATTTTCATGCTTTAATGCATGCTCTATAGAGTCATATGTTAACCCGTCAATGTGTTGGGCCTGCATTCCCCATGAAGAGCTTTAGTTTCATTTTCATGCTTTAATGCATGCTCCATATAGTCATATGTTAACCCGTCAATGTGTTGGGCCTGCATTCCCCATGAGGAGCTTTAGTTTCATTTTCATGCTTTAATGCATGCTCTATAGAGTCATATGTTAACCTGTCAATGTGTTGGGCCTGCATTCCCCATGAGGAGCTTTAGTTTCATTTTCATGCTTTAATGCATGCTCTATAGAGTCATATGTTAACCTGTCAATGTGTTGGGCCTGCATTCCCCATGAGGAGCTTTAGTTTCATTTTCATGCTTTAATGCATGCTCTATAGAGTCATATGTTAACGTGTCAATGTGTTGGGCCTGCATTCCCCGTGAGGAGCTTTAGTTTCATTTTCATGCTTTAATGCATGCTCTATAGAGTCATATGTTAACGTGTCAATGTGTTGGGCCTGCATTCCCCATGAGGAGCTTTAGTTTCATTTTCATGCTTTAATGCATGCTCTGTAGAGTCATATGTTAACCTGTCAATGTGTTGGGCCTGCATTCCCCATGAGAAGCTTTAGTTTCATTTTCACGCTTTAATGCATGCTCTATAGAGACATATGTTAACCTGTCAATGTGTTGCGCCTGCATTCCCCATGAGGAGCTTTAGTTTCATTTTCATGCTTTAATGCATGCTCTATAGAGTCATATGTTAACCTGTCAATGTGTTGGGCCTGCATTCCCCATGAGGAGCTTTAGTTTCATTTTCATGCTTTAATGCTTGCTCTATAGAGTCATATGTTAACCTGTCAATGTGTTGGGCCTGCATTCCCCTTGAGGAGCTTTAGTTTCATTTTCATGCTTTAATGCATGCTTTATAGAGTCATATGTTAACCTGTCAATGTGTTGGGCCTGCATTCCCCATGAGGAGCTTTAGTTTCATTTTCATGCTTTAATGCATGCTCTATAGAGTCATATGTTAACCTGTCAATGTGTTGGGCCTGCATTCCTCATGAGGAGCTTTAGTTTCATTTTCATGCTTTAATGCATGATCTATAGAGTCATATGTTAACCTGTCAATGTGTTGGGCCTGCATTCCCCATGAGGAGCTTTAGTTTCATTTTCATGCTTTAACACTCTAAGCGCCAAGCCCGTAAAATTTACGGGCCTGGGATCGCGCGAAAATCACCAAGCCCGTAAAATTTACGGGCCGCTACATTTAATTTCATTCAAAACACTGCAACGTTATTTCTACGGGTTTGGCCAGCGCTATACGTTTTTCAGATGTTTATTAACAAAATGCGTCCATAGATGTCACGGCAGCGCTGTAATTCATGTTAAAACTTATCTTTGCGTTCTCAGTCTGTATATCATTCAGTTGTTTGTCATCATGTTTCGGCGCGGTTTATCAGACGCAGAAATTGCGGATTTGATCAATCATAGCGACACTCTGGATAATGTAGAGAGTGATTCAGACGATTCTGAATGCAATGGTGTGTTTGAAGGTACGTATTTCCGAATTTTCCACGTAATTGTGCAGTACGCACATATCTGTTGAACATGTGTAAACGATGTATGTAGTTACACATAATGTGATATTCTTTTTAGAAGACGAGATTGATGACAGTTTGTCTTCAGATGAAGACGAGAATGATGTTGAAGGTGTTGCTTCAAATCCAGCAGCTGTGCCGTATCCGAAAGACAGTGAGTGGACTGCAGTTGACACCTACCGACCTCTGCCTGTCAACACGACACCCAGGCAGATACTAGTGGATATTGATGAGTCGAGTTCTGTACTGGATTGCAGTAAAGTGTTCCTTACTGACAGTGACGTAAATGAACTCAAGAGACAGACAAATTTGTATGCATCACAGACAATACAGAAGAAAAGAAGAGGAAATAATCTGAAGCCCCATTCAGTTTTGAGTTCGTGGAAGCCAGTGACTATAAGTGAGATGAGGCGTTTCTTGGGTATTATTTTCCACATGTGTGTTTCGAAAAAGCCCAAAATTGCGGACCATTGGAGCACTAATCCTGTTCTTAGTTGTAACTTTTGTCCCCATGTCATGAGCCGTTTGCGTTTCACTCAGATACTGTCATGCTTGCATCTTGTTGACAATTCAAATCAGAAAAAACCAGGCGAAGATGGATTTCATCCACTTTACAAAGTTTTGCCATATTATAATAATTTGAAGGAGCGATGTATCCAGGCATATCGTCCCTCAGAAAAAGTGACAATTGATGAAGGAATTTGCCCATTTCGAGGTCGTGTGAGTTTCCGTGTTTACATGCAAAATAAGCCTCATAAGTATGGACTGAAAGTATATGCTGTTGCTGAAGCCAGTAGTGGCTATGTTGTAAATTTTGAAGTTTATGCTGGTAAGCATATTGTTGACAATTCTTCGTCTGCGGTTATTTTGCGATTGTTGTCTGACAGCAGCTTGCTGAACAAAGGCCACACTGTGTATTTAGATCGATTTTATTCCAGTCCAGAGCTATTTCAGCAACTGGCAGAGAAAGGCACTGGAGCTGTTGGTACTGTGAACAAATCCAGGAAAGGATTGCCTAAAGATTTAGTATCTGCTAAGCTGAAAAAGGGCGAAATGTCTTTTCGGCGTAAAGATAATGTATTGGCAATGAAGTGGAAAGATAAGAGAGATGTGTATACATTGTCTACAAGGCATCAAGCAACATTTGGTACGCATACTAAGAGAAATGGGTCTGTAGTATTGAAACCACTTCAGGTACTTGATTACAACCTCAATAAAATTGGAGTGGATATTGGAGACCAACGCCTGCAGTACAATCCGTTCCAGCACAGAACTGTGAAATGGTGGCGAAAATTATATTTCCATTTGCTGCTTATGGGAGTATCAAATGCATTTTGGCTGTACAATGCAGTGCACAGGAAGAAAATTACAATAACAGACTTTATAACAGTGCTTGCAGTTCAGCTTGTTGAAGACGACACACTTGAATTCATTCCAAGAAATGAAGGAACTGTAGGTCGGCTAACAAAGAGACATTTTTTGCAGCACATACCTGCAACTACTAAGAAGTATGCTGCTCGTGTGTGTCACGTGTGCAGTTCCAGGAGCAAGAAACAGAGTGGCAAGGCTTCTCGCAAAGAGACACGATACGAATGTGAACAGTGTGGCGTTGCACTCTGCCTGGAACCTTGCTTTAAAATTTTCCACACTAAAAAACAATATGATTCTGTGTGAAATTTATATGTAATACTGTATACTATCAGAAACATGTAATGTAGTGCCACAATTTTGGTTAAAAATAAATCACAATTGTATTCCCTTATTCGTATGACTTTTTCTAAATTCTTAAAACATCTAAGTGATTTCTATAACTGTACCTTAAAGCTGTGCATTGTAAAGTAGTTTCTTTCACTCAGAATTAAAGTAGAAATGTGCAGCTTCAAGATGGTACCAAATTTGCCACAATCCAAACAGTAGATTTGATGCAGTAATTTTTTTAATATTGGTAAAATTGCCCGGTTTCTAGGGACGGGTGCATAAAATAGGCCTGGTACAGAGAGTGTTAATGCATGCTCAATAGAGTCATATGTTAACCGGTCCATGTGTTGGGCCTGCATTCCCCGTGAGGAGCTTTAGTTTCATTTTCATGCTTTAATGCATGCTCTATAGAGTCATATGTTAACCTGTCAATGTATTGGGCCAGCATTCCCCGTGATGAGCTTTAGTTTCATTTTCATGCTTCAATGCATGCTCTATAGAGTCATATGTTAACCTGTCAATGTGTTGGGCCTGCATTCCCCATCAGAAGCTTTAGTTTCATTTTCATGCTTTAATGCATGCTCTATGGAGTCATATGTTATCCTATCAATGTGTTGGGCCTGCATTCCCCATGAGGAACTTTAGTTTCATTTTCATGCTTTAATGCATGCTCTATAGAGTCATATGTTAACCTGTCAATGTGTTGGGCCTGCATTCCTCATGAGGAGCTTTAGTTTCATTTTCATGCTTTAATGCATGCTCTATCGAGTCATATGTTAACCTGTCAATGTGTTGGGCCTGCATTCCTCATGTGGAGCTTTAGTTTCATTTTCATGCTTTAATGCATGCTCTATAGAGTCATATGTTAACCTGTCAATGTGTTGGGCCTGCATTCCTCATGAGGAGCTTTGGTTTCATTTTCATGCTTTAATGCATGCTCTATAGTGTCATATGTTAACCTGTCAATGTGTTGGGCCTGCATTCCTCATGAGGAGCTTTGGTTTCATTTTCATGCTTTAATGCATGCTCTATAGAGTCATATGTTAACCAGTCAATATTTTGGGCCTGCATTCATCATGAGGAGCTTTAGTTTCATTTTCATGCTTTAATGCATGCTCTATAGAGTCATATGTCAACCTGCCAATGTGTTGGGCCTGCATTCCTCATGAGGAGCTTTAGTTTCATTTTCATGCTTTAATGCATGCTCTATAGAGTAATATGTTAACCTGTCAATGTGTTGGGCCTGCATTCCTCATGAGGAGCTTTAGTTTCATTTTCATGCTTTAATGCATGCTCTATAGAGTCATATGTTAACCTGTCAATGTGTTGGGCCTGCATTCCTCATGAGGAGCTTTAGTTTCACGTTCATGCTTTAATGCCTGCTCTATAGAGTCATATGTTAACCTGTCAATGTGTTGGGCCTGCATTCCCCATGAGGAGCTTTAGTTTCATTTTCATGCTTTAATGCATGCTCTATAGAGCCATATGTTAACCTGTCAATGTGTTGGGCCTGCATTCCCCATGAGGAGCTTTAGTTTCATTTTCATGCTCTAATGCATGCTCTATAGAGTCATATGTTAACCTGTCATTGTGTTGGGCCTGCATTCCCCATGAGCAGCGTTAGTTTCATTTTCATGCTCTAATGCATGCTCTATAGAGTCATATGTTAACCTGTCAATTTATTGGGCCTACATTCCCCATGAGGAGCTTTAGATTCATTTTCATGCTATAATGCATGCTCTATAGAGTTATATGATAACCCGTCAATGTGTTGGGCCTGCATTCCCCATGAGGAGCTTTAGTTTCATTTTCATTCTCTAATGCATGCTCTATAGAGTCATATGTTAACCTGTCAATGTGTTGGGCTTGCATTCCCCATGAGGAGCTTTAGTTTCATTTTCATGCTTTAATGCATGCTCTATAGAGTCATATGTTAACCTGTCAATGTGTTGGGAATGCATTCCCCTTGAGGAGCTTTAGTTTTATTTTCATGCTTTAATGCATGCTCTATAGAGTCATATGTTAACCTGTTAATGTGTTGGGCCTGCATTCCCCATGAGGAGCTTTAGTTTCATTTTCATGCTCTAATGCATGCTCTATAGAGTCATATGTTAACCTGTCAATGTGTTGGGCCTGCATTCCCCATGAGAAGCTTTAGTTTCATTTTCATGCTCTAATGCATGCTCTATAGAGTCATATGTTAACCTGTCAAAGTGTTGGGCCTGCATTCCCCATGAGGAGCTTTAGTTTCCTTTTCATGCTTTAATGCATGCTCTATAGAGTCATATGTTAACCTGTCAATGTGTTGGGCATGCATTCCCCATGCGGAGCTTTAGTTTCTGTTTCATGCTTTAATGCATGCTCTATAGAGTCATATGTTAACCTGTCAATGTGTTGGGCCTGCATTCCTCATGAGGAGCTTTAGTTTCATTTTCATGCTTTAATGCACGCTCTATAGAGTCATATGTTAACCTGTCAATGTGTTGGGCCTGCATTCCTCATGAGGAGCTTTAGTTTCTTTTTCATGCTTTAATGCACACTCAATAGAGTCATATGTTAACCGGTCAATGTGTTGGGTCTGCTTTCCTCATTAAGAGATTTAGTTTCAGTTTCATGCTTTAATGCATGCTCTATAGAGTCATATGTTAACCTGTCAATGAGTTGGGCCTGCATTCCTCATGAGGAGCTTTAGTTTCATTTTCATGCTTTAATGCATGCTCTATAGAGTCATATGTTAACCTGTCAATGTGTTGGGTCTGCATTCCCCATGAGGAGCTTTAGTTTTATTTTCATGCTTTAATGCATGCTCTATAGAGTCATATGTTAACCTGTCACTGTGTTGGGCCTTCATTCCCCATGAGGAACTTTAGTTACATTTTCATGCTTTAATGCATGCTCTATAGAGCCATATGTTAACCTGTCAATGTGTTGGCCCTGCATTCCCCATGAGGAGCTTTAGTTTCATTTTCATGCTTCAATGCATGCTCTATAGAGTCATATGTTAACCTGTCAATGTGTTGGGCCTGCATTCCCCATGAGGAGCTTTAGTTTCATTTTCATGATTTAATGCATGCTCTATAGAGTCATATGTTAACCTGTCAATGTGTTGGGCCTGCATTCCCCATTAGGGGCTTTAGTTTCATTTTCATGCTCTAATGCATGCTCTATAGAGTCATATGTTAACCTGTCAATGTGTTGGGACTGCATTCCTCATGAGGAGCTTTAGTTTCATTTTCATGCTTTAATGCATGCTCTATCGAGTCATATGTTAACCTGTCAATGTGTTGGGCCTGCATTACTCATGAGGAGCTTTAGTTTCATTTTCATGCTTTAATGCATGCTCTATAGAGTCATATGTTAACCTGTCAATGTGTTGGGCCTGCATTCCTCATGAGGAGCTTTGGTTTCATTTTCATGCTTTAATGCATGCTCTATAGTGTCATATGTTAACCTGTCAATGTGTTGGGCCTGCATTCCTCATGAGGAGCTTTGGTTTCATTTTCATGCTTTAATGCATGCTCTATAGAGTCATATGTTAACCTGTCAATGTTTTGGGCCTGCATTCATCATGAGGAGCTTTAGTTTCATTTTCATGCTTTAATGCATGCTCTATAGAGTCATATGTCAACCTGCCAATGTGTTGGGCCTGCTATCCTCATGAGGAGCTTTAGTTTCATTTTCATGCTTTAATGCATGCTCTATGGAGTAATATGTTAACCTGTCAATGTGTTGGGCCTGCATTCCTCATGAGGAGCTTTAGTTTCATTTTCATGCTTTAATGCATGCTCTATAGAGTCATATGTTAACCTGTCAATGTGTTGGTCCTGCATTCCTCATTAGGAGCTTTAGTTTCACGTTCATGCTTTAATGCATGCTCTATAGAGTCATATGTTAACCTGTCAATGTGTTGGGCCTGCATTCCCCATGAGGAGCTTTAGTTTCATTTTCATGCTTTAATGCATGCTCTATAGAGCCATATGTTAACCTGTCAATGTGTTGGGCCTGCATTCCCCATGAGGAGCTTTAGTTTCATTTTCATGCTTTAATGCATGCTCTATAGAGTCATATGTTAACCTGTCAATGTGTTGGGCCTGCATTCCCCATGAGGAGCTTTAGTTTCATTTTCATGCTCTAATGCATGCTCTATAGAGTCATATGTTAACCTGTCAATGTGTTGGGCCTTCATTCCCCATGAGGAGCTTTAGTTTCATTTTCATGCTTTAATGCATGCTCTATAGAGTCATATGTTAACCTGTCAATGAGTTGGGCCAGCATTACCCATGAGGAGCTTTAGTTTCATTTTCATGCTTTAATGCGTGCTCTATAGAGTCATATGTTAACCTGTCAATGTGTTGGGCCTGCATTACCCATGAGGAGCTTTAGTTTCATTTTCATGCTCTAATGCATGCTCTATAGAGTCATATGTTAACCTGTCAATGTGTTGGGCCTGCATTCCCCATGAGGAGCTTTAGTTTCATTTTCATGCTCTAATGCATGCTCTATAGAGTCATATGTTAACCTGTCAATGTATTGGGCCTGCATTCCCCATGAGGAGCTTTAGTTTCATTTTCATGCTCTAATGCATGCTCTATAGAGTTATATGTTAACCTGTCAATGTGTTGGGCCTGCATTCCTCGTGAGGAGCTTTAGATTCATTTTCATGCTCTAATGCATGCTCTATAGAGTCATATGTTAACCTGTCAATGTGTTGGGCCTGCGTTCCTCATGAGGAGCTTTAGTTTCATTTTCATGCTTTAATGCATGCTCTATAGAGTCATATGTTAACCTGTCAATGTGTTGGGCCTGCATTCCTCATGAGGAGCTTTAGTTTCATTTTCATGCTTTAATGCATGCTCTATAGAGTCATATGTTAACCTGTCAATGTGTTGGACCTGCACTCCCCATGAGGAGCTTTAGTTTCATTTTCATGCTTTAATGCATGCTTTATAGAGCCATATGTTAACCTGTCAATGTGTTGGGCCTGCATTCCCCATGAGGAGCTTTAGTTTCATTTTCATGCTTTAATGCATGCTCTATAGAGTCATATGTTAACCTGTCAAAGTGTTGGGCCTGCATTCCCCATGAGGAGCTTTAGTTTCATTTTTAAGCTTTAATGCATGCTCTATAGAGTCATATGTCAACCTGTCAATGTGTTGGGCCGGCATTCCTCATGAGGAGCTTTAGTTTCATTTTCATGGTATAATGCATGCTCTATAGAGTCATATGTTAACCTGTCAATGTGTTGGGCCTGCATTCAACATGAGGAGCTTTAGTTTCATTTTCATGCTTTAATGCATGCTCTATAGAGTCATATGTTAACCAGCCAATATGTTGGGCCTGCATGCCCCATGAGGAGCTTTAGTTTCATTTTCATGCTTTAATGCATGCTCTATAGAGTCATATGTTAACCCGTCAATGTGTTGGGCCTGCATTCCCCATGAAGAGCTTTAGTTTCATTTTCATGCTTTAATGCATGCTCCATATAGTCATATGTTAACCCGTCAATGTGTTGGGCCTGCATTCCCCATGAGGAGCTTTAGTTTCATTTTCATGCTTTAATGCATGCTCTATAGAGTCATATGTTAACCTGTCAATGTGTTGGGCCTGCATTCCCCATGAGGAGCTTTAGTTTCATTTTCATGCTTTAATGCATGCTCTATAGAGTCATATGTTAACCTGTCAATGTGTTGGGCCTGCATTCCCCATGAGGAGCTTTAGTTTCATTTTCATGCTTTAATGCATGCTCTATAGAGTCATATGTTAACGTGTCAATGTGTTGGGCCTGCATTCCCCGTGAGGAGCTTTAGTTTCATTTTCATGCTTTAATGCATGCTCTATAGAGTCATATGTTAACGTGTCAATGTGTTGGGCCTGCATTCCCCATGAGGAGCTTTAGTTTCATTTTCATGCTTTAATGCATGCTCTGTAGAGTCATATGTTAACCTGTCAATGTGTTGGGCCTGCATTCCCCATGAGAAGCTTTAGTTTCATTTTCACGCTTTAATGCATGCTCTATAGAGACATATGTTAACCTGTCAATGTGTTGCGCCTGCATTCCCCATGAGGAGCTTTAGTTTCATTTTCATGCTTTAATGCATGCTCTATAGAGTCATATGTTAACCTGTCAATGTGTTGGGCCTGCATTCCCCATGAGGAGCTTTAGTTTCATTTTCATGCTTTAATGCTTGCTCTATAGAGTCATATGTTAACCTGTCAATGTGTTGGGCCTGCATTCCCCTTGAGGAGCTTTAGTTTCATTTTCATGCTTTAATGCATGCTTTATAGAGTCATATGTTAACCTGTCAATGTGTTGGGCCTGCATTCCCCATGAGGAGCTTTAGTTTCATTTTCATGCTTTAATGCATGCTCTATAGAGTCATATGTTAACCTGTCAATGTGTTGGGCCTGCATTCCTCATGAGGAGCTTTAGTTTCATTTTCATGCTTTAATGCATGATCTATAGAGTCATATGTTAACCTGTCAATGTGTTGGGCCTGCATTCCCCATGAGGAGCTTTAGTTTCATTTTCATGCTTTAATGCATGCTCAATAGAGTCATATGTTAACCGGTCCATGTGTTGGGCCTGCATTCCCCGTGAGGAGCTTTAGTTTCATTTTCATGCTTTAATGCATGCTCTATAGAGTCATATGTTAACCTGTCAATGTATTGGGCCAGCATTCCCCGTGATGAGCTTTAGTTTCATTTTCATGCTTCAATGCATGCTCTATAGAGTCATATGTTAACCTGTCAATGTGTTGGGCCTGCATTCCCCATCAGAAGCTTTAGTTTCATTTTCATGCTTTAATGCATGCTCTATGGAGTCATATGTTATCCTATCAATGTGTTGGGCCTGCATTCCCCATGAGGAACTTTAGTTTCATTTTCATGCTTTAATGCATGCTCTATAGAGTCATATGTTAACCTGTAAATGTGTTGGGCCTGCATTCCCCATGAGGAGCTTTAGTTTCATTTTCATGCTTTAATGCATGCTCTATAGAGTCATATGTTAACCTGTAAATGTGTTGGGCCTGCATTCCCCATGAGGAGCTTTAGTTTCATTTTCATGCTTTAATGCATGCTCTATAGAGTCATATGTTAACCTGTCAATGTGTTGGGCCTGCATTCCCCATGAGGAGCTTTAGTTTCATTTTCATGCTTTAATGCATGCTCTATAGAGTCATATGTTAACCTGTCAATGTGTTGGGCCTGCATTCCCCATGAGGAGCTTTAGTTTCATTTTCATGCTTTAATGCATGCTCTATAGAGTCATATGTTAACCTGTCAATGTGTTGGGCCTGCATTCCCCATGAGGAGCTTTAGTTTCATTTTCATGCTTTAATGCATGCTCTATAGAGTCATATGTTAACCTGTCAAAGTGTTGGGCCTGCATTCCCCATGAGGAGCTTTAGTTTCATTTTCATGCTTTAATGCATGCTCTATAGAGTCATATGTCAACCTGTCAATGTGTTGGGCCGGCATTCCTCATGAGGAGCTTTAGTTTCATTTTCATGGTATAATGCATGCTCTATAGAGTCATATGTTAACCTGTCAATGTGTTGGGCCTGCATTCAACATGAGGAGCTTTAGTTTCATTTTCATGCTTTAATGCATGCTCTATAGAGTCATATGTTAACCAGCCAATATGTTGGGCCTGCATGCCCCATGAGGAGCTTTAGTTTCATTTTCATGCTTTAATGCATATTCTATAGAGTCATATGTTAACCCGTCAATGTGTTGGGCCTGCATTCCCCATGAAGAGCTTTAGTTTCATTTTCATGCTTTAATGCATGCTCCATATAGTCATATGTTAACCCGTCAATGTGTTGGGCCTGCATTCCCCATGAGGAGCTTTAGTTTCATTTTCATGCTTTAATGCATGCTCTATAGAGTCATATGTTAACCTGTCAATGTGTTGGGCCTGCATTCCCCATGAGGAGCTTTAGTTTCATTTTCATGCTTTAATGCATGCTCTATAGAGTCATATGTTAAACTGTCAATGTGTTGGGCCTGCATTCCTCATGAGGATCTTTAGTTTCATTTTCATGCTTTAATGCATGCTCTATAGAGTCATATGTTAACGTGTCAATGTGTTGGGCCTGCATTCCCCGTGAGGAGCTTTAGTTTCATTTTCATGCTTTAATGCATGCTCTATAGAGTCATATGTTAACGTGTCAATGTGTTGGGCCTGCATTCCCCATGAGGAGCTTTAGTTTCATTTTCATGCTTTAATGCATGCTCTGTAGAGTCATATGTTAACCTGTCAATGTGTTGGGCCTGCATTCCCCATGAGAAGCTTTAGTTTCATTTTCATGCTTTAATGCATGCTCTATAGAGTCATATGTTAACCTGTCAATGTGTTGCGCCTGCATTCCCCATGAGGAACTTTAGTTTCATTTTCATGCTTTAATGCATGCTCTATAGAGTCATATGTTAACCTGTCAATGTGTTGGGCCTGCATTCCCCATGAGGAGCTTTAGTTTCATTTTCATGCTTTAATGCATGCTCTGTAGAGTCATATGTTAACCTGTCAATGTGTTGGGCCTGCATTCCTCATGAGGAGCTTTAGTTTCATTTTCATGCTTTAATGCTTGCTCTATAGAGTCATATGTTAACCTGTCAATGTGTTGGGCCTGCATTCCCCATGAGGAGCTTTAGTTTCATTTTCATGCTTTAATGCATGCTTTATAGAGTCATATGTTAACCTGTCAATGTGTTGGGCCTGCATTCCCCATGAGGAGCTTTAGTTTCATTTTCATGCTTTAATGCATGCTCTATAGGGTCATATGTTAACCTGTCAATGTGTTGGGCCTGCATTCCTCATGAGGAGCTTTAGTTTCATTTTCATGCTTTAATGCATGATCTATAGAGTCATATGTTAACCTGTCAATGTGTTGGGCCTGCATTCCCCATGAGGAGCTTTAGTTTCATTTTCATGCTTTAATGCATGCTCAATAGAGTCATATGTTAACCGGTCCATGTGTTGGGCCTGCATTCCCCGTGAGGAGCTTTAGATTCATTTTCATGCTTTAATGCATGCTCTATAGAGTCATATGTTAACCTGTCAATGTATTGGGCCAGCATTCCCCGTGATGAGCTTTAGTTTCATTTTCATGCTTTAATGCATCCTCTATAGAGTCATATGTTAACCTGTCAATGTGTTGGGCCTGCATTCCCCATCAGAAGCTTTAGTTTCATTTTCATGCTTTAATGCATGCTCTATGGAGTCATATGTTATCCTGTCAATGTGTTGGGCCTGCATTCCCCATGAGGAACTTTAGTTTCATTTTCATGCTTTAATGCATGCTCTATAGAGTCATATGTTAACCAGTCAATGTGTTGGGCCTGCATTCCCCATGAGGAGCTTTAGTTTCATTTTCATGCTTTAATGCATGCTCTATAGAGTCATATGTTAACCTGTCAATGTGTTGGGCCTGCATTCCCCATGAGGAGCTTTAGTTTCATTTTCATGCTTTAATGCATGCTCTATAGAGTCATATGTTAACCTGTCAATGTGTTGGGCCTGCATTCCCCATGAGGAGCTTTAGTTTCATTTTCATGCTTTAATGCATGCTCTATAGAGTCATATGTTAACCTGTCAATGTGTTGGGCCTGCATTCCCCATGAGGAGCTTTAGTTTCATTTTCATGCTTTAATGCATGCTCTATAGAGTCATATGTTAACCTGTCAATGTGTTGGGCCTGCATTCCCCATGAGGAGCTTTAGTTTCATTTTCATGCTTTAATGCATGCTCTATAGAGTCATATGTTAACCTGTCAATGTGTTGGGCCTGCATTCCCCATGAGGAGATTTAGTTTCATTTTCATGCTTTCATGCATGCTCTATAGAGTCATATGTTAACCTGTCAATGTGTTGGGCCTGCATCTCCCATGAGGAGCTTTAGGTTCATTTTCATGTTTTAATACATGCTCTATAGAGTCATATGTCAACCTGTGAATGTGTTGGGCCAGCATTCCCCATGAGGCGCTTTAGTTTCATTTTCATGCTTTAATGCATGCTCTATAGAGTCATATGTCAACCTGGCAATGTGTTGGGCCTGCATTCCCCATGAGGAGCTTTAGTTTCATTTTCATGCTTTAATGCATTTACTATAGAGTCATATGCCAACTTGTCAATGTGTTGGGCCTGCATTCCCGATGAGGAGCTTTAGTTTCATTTTCATGCTTTAATGCATGCTCTATAGGGTCATATGTTAACCTGTCAATGTGTTGGGCCTGCATTCCCCATGAGGAGCTTTAGTTTCATTTTCATGCTTTAATGCATGCTCTATAGAGTCATGTGTTAACCTGTCAATGTGTTGGCCTGCATTCCCCATGAGGAGCTTTAGTTTCATTTTCATGCTTTAAAGCATGCTCTATAGAGTCATATGTTAACCTGTCAATGTGTTGGGCCTGCATTCCCCATGAGGAGGTTTAGTTTCATTTTCATGCTTTAATGCATGCTCTATGGAGTCATATGTTAACCTGTCAATGTGTTGGGCCTGGGTTCCTCATGAGGAGCTTTAGTTTCATTTTCATGCTTTAATGCATGCTCTATAGAGTCATATGTTAACCTGTCAATGTGTTGGGTCTGCATTCCCCATGAGGAGCTTTAGTTTCATTTTCATGCTTTAATGCATGCTCTATAGAGTCATATGTTAACCTGTCAATGTGTTGGGCCAGCATTCCCCATGAGGAGCTTCAGTTTCATTTTCATGCTTTAATGCATGCTCTATAGAGTCATATGTTAACCAGTCAATGTGTTGGGCCTGCATTCCCCATGAGGAGCTATAGTTTCATTTTCATCCTTTAATGCATGCTCTATAGAGTCATATGTTAACCTATCAATGTGTTGGCCTGCATTCCCCATGAGGAGCTTTAGTTTCATTTTCATGCTTTAATGCATGCTCTATAGAGTCATATGTTAACTTGTCAATGTGTTGGGCCTGCATTCCCCATGAGGAGCTTTAGTTTCATTTTCATGCTTTAATGCATGCTCTATAGAGTCATATGTTATCCTGTCAATGTGTTGGGCCTGCATTCCCCATGAGGAGCTTTAGTTTCTTTTTCATGCTTTAATGCATGCTCTATAGAGTCATATGTTAACCTGTCAATGTGTTGGGCCTGCATTCCCCATGAGGAGTTTTAGTTTCATTTTCATGCTTTCATGCATGCTCTATAGAGTCATATGTTAGCCTGTCAATGTGTTGGGCCTGAATTTCCCATGAGGAGCTTTAGGTTCATTTTCATGTTTTAATACATGCTCTATAGAGTCATATGTCAACCTGTCAATGTGTTGGGCCTGCATTCCCCATGAGGAGTTTTAGTTTCATTTTCATGCTTTAATGAGTGTTCTATAGAGTCATATGTTAACCTGTCAATGTGTTGGGCCTGCATTCCCCATGAGGAGTTTTAGTTTCATTTTCATGCTTTAATGCATGCTCTATAGAGTCATATGTTAACCTGTCAATGTGTTGGGGCTGCATTCCCCATGAGGAGCTTTAGTTTCATTTTCATGCTTTAATGCATGCTATATAGAGTCATATGTTAACCTTTCAATGTGTTGGGCCTGCATTCCCCATGAGGAGCTTTTGTTTCATTTTCATGTTTTAATGCATGCTCTATAGAGTCATATGTCAACCTGTCAATGTGTTGGGCCAGCATTCCCCATGAGGCGCTTTAGTTTCATTTTCATGCTTTAATGCATGCTCTATAGAGTCATATGTCAACCTGACAATGTGTTGGGCCAGCATTCCCCATGAGGAGCATTAGTTTCATTTTCATGCTTTAATGCATGCTCTATAGAGTCATATGCCAACCTGTCAATGTGTTGGGCCTGCATTCCCCATGAGGAGCTTTAGTTTCATTTTCATGCTTTAATGCATGCTCTATAGGGTCATATGTTAACCTGTCAATGTGTTGGGCCTGCATTCCCCATGAGGAGCTTAAGTTTCATTTTCATGCTGTAATGCATGCTCTATAGAGTCATATGTTAGCCTCTCAATGTGTTGGCCTGCATTCCCCATGAGGAGCTTTATTTTCATTTTCATGCTTTAAAGCATGCTCTATAGAGTCATATGTTAACCTGTCAATTTGTTGGGCCTGCATTCCCCATGAGGAGGTTTAGTTTCATTTTCATGCTTTAATGCATGCTCTATAGAGTCATATGTTAACCTGTCAATGTGTTGGGCCTGCATTCCTCATGAGGAGCTTTAGTTTCATTTTCATGCTTTAATGCATGCTCTATAGAGTCATATGTTAACCTGTCAATGTGTTGGGTCTGCATTCCCCATGAGGAGCTTTAGTTTCATTTTCATGCTTTAATGCATGCTCTATAGAGTCATATGTTAACCTATCAATGTGTTGGGCCTACATTCCCCATGAGGAGCTTTAGTTTCATTTTCATGCTTTAATGCATGCTCTATAGAGTCATATGTTAACCTGTCAATGTGTTGGGCCAGCATTCCCCATGAGGAGCTTCAGTTTCATTTTCATGCTTTAATGCATGCTCTATAGAGTCATATGTTAACCTGTCAATGTGTTGGGCCTGCATTCCCCATGAGGAGCTTTAGTTTCATTTTCATCCTTTAATGCATGCTCTATAGAGTCATATGTTAACCTATCAATGTGTTGGCCTGCATTCCCCATGAGGAGCTTTAGTTTCATTTTCATGCTTTAATGCATGTTCTATAGAGTCATATGTTAACGTGTCAATGTGTTGGGCCTGCATTCCCCATGAGGAGCTTTAGTTTCATTTTAATGCTTTAATGCATGCTCTATAGAGTCATATGTTAACCTGTCAATGTGTTGGGCCTGCATTCCACATGAGGAGCTTTAATTTCATTTTCATGCTTTCATGCATGCTCAATGGAGTCATATGTTAACCTGTCAATGTGTTGGGCCTGCATTCCCCATGAGGAGCTTTAGTTTCATTTTCATGCTTTAATGCATGCTCTATAGAGTCATATGTTAACCTGTCAATGTCTTGGGCCTGCATCCCCCATGAGGAGCTTTAGCTTCATTTTCATGCTTTAATGCATGCTCTATAGAGTCATATGTTAACTTGTCAATGTGTTGGGCCTGCATCACCCATGAGGAGCTTTAGCTTCATTTTCATGCTTTAATGCATGCTCTATAGAGTGATATGTTAACCTGTCTATGTGTTGGGCTGCATCCCCCATGAGGAGCTTTAGTTTCATTTTCATGCATTAATGCATGCTCTATAGAGTCATATGTTAACCTGTCAATGTGTTGGGCCTGCATCCCCCATGAGGAGCTTTAGTTTCATTTTCATGCTTTAATGCATGCTCTATAGAGTCATATGTTAACATGTCAATGTGTTGGGCCTGCATTCCCCATGAGGAGCTTTAGTTTCATTTTCATGCTCTAACGCATGCTCTATAGAGTCATATGTTAACCTGTCAATGTGTTGGGCCTGCATTCCCCATGAGGAGCTTTAGTTTCATTTTAATGCTTTAATGCATGCTTTATAGAGGCATATGTTAACCTGTCAATGTGTTGGGCCTTCATTCCCCATGAGGAGCTTTAGTTTCATTTTCATGCTTTAATGCATGCTCTATAGAGTCATATGTTAACCTGTCAATGTGTCGGACCTGCATTCCCCATGAGGAGTTTTAGTGCCATTTTCATGCTTTAATGCATGCTCTATGGAGTCATATGTTAACCTGTCAATGTGTTGGGCCTGCATTCCCCATGAGGAGCTTTAGTTTCATTTTCATGCTTTAATGCATGCTCTATAGAGTCATATGTTAACCTGTCAATGTGTTGGGCCTGCATTCCCCATGAGGAGCTTTACTTTCATTTTCATGCTTTAATGCATGCTCTATAGAGTCATATGTTAACCTGTCTATGTGTTGGGCCTGCATCCCCCATGAGGAGCTTTAGCTTCATTTTCATGCTTTAATGCATGCTCTATAGAGTCATATGTTAACTTGTCAATGTGTTGGGCCTGCATCACCCATGAGGAGCTTTACCTTCATTTTCATGCTTTAATGCATGCTCTATAGAGTGATATGTTAACCTGTCTATGTGTTGGGCTGCATCCCCCATGAGGAGCTTTAGTTTCATTTTCATGCATTAATGCATGCTCTATAGAGTCATATGTTAACCTGTCAATGTGTTGGGCCTGCATCCCCCATGAGGAGCTTTAGTTTCATTTTCATGCTTTAATGCATGCTCTATAGAGTCATATGTTAACATGTCAATGTGTTGGGCCTGCATTCCCCATGAGGAGCTTTAGTTTCATTTTCATGCTCTAACGCATGCTCTATAGAGTCATATGTTAACCTGTCAATGTGTTGGGCCTGCATTCCCCATGAGGAGCTTTAGTTTCATTTTCATGCTTTAATGCATGCTTTATAGAGGCATATGTTAACCTGTCAATGTGTTGGGCCTTCATTCCCCATGAGGAGCTTTAGTTTCATTTTCATGCTTTAATGCATGCTCTATAGAGTCATATGTTAACCTGTCAATGTGTTGGACCTGCATTCCCCATGAGGAGTTTTAGTGCCATTTTCATGCTTTAATGCATGCTCTATGGAGTCATATGTTAACCTGTCAATGTGTTGGGCCTGCATTCCCCATGAGGAGCTTTAGTTTCATTTTCATGCTTTAATGCATGCTCTATAGAGTCATATGTTAACCTGTCAATGTGTTGGGCCTGCATTCCCCATGAGGAGCTTTACTTTCATTTTCATGCTTTAATGCATGCTCTATAGAGTCATATGTTAACCTGTCAATGTGTTGGGCCTGCATTCCCCATGAGGAGATTTAGTATCTTTTTCATGCTTTAATGCATGCTCTATAGAGTCATATGTTAACCTGTAAATGTGTTGGGCCTGCATTCACCATGAGGAGCTTTTGTTTCATTTTCATGCTTTAATGCATGCTCTATAGAGTCATATGTTTACCGGTCAATGTGTTGGGCCTGCATTCCCCATGAGGAGCTTTAGTTTCATTTTCATGCTTTAATGCATGCTCTATAGAGTCATATGTTAATCTGTCAATGTGTTGGGCCTGCATTCCCCATGAGGAGCTTTAGTTTCATTTTCATGCTTTAATGCATGCTCTATAGAGTCATATGTTAACATGTCAATGTGTTGGGCCTGCATTCCCCATGAGGAGCTTTAGTTTCATTTTCATGCTTTAATGCATGCTCTATAGAGTCATATGTTAACCTGTCAATGTGTGACCCTGCATTCCCCATGAGGAGCTTTAGTTTCATCTTCATGCTTTAATGCATGCTCTATAGAGTCATATGTTAACCTGTCAATGTGTTGGGCCTGCATTCCCCATGAGGAGCTTTAGTTTCATTTTCATGCTTTAATGCATGCTCTATAGAGTCATATGTTAACCTGTCAATGTGTTGGGTCTGCATTCCCCATGAGGAGCTTTAGTTTCATTTTCATGCTTTAATGCATGCTCTATTGAGTCATATGTTAACCTGTCAATGTGTTGGGCCTGCATTCCCCATGAGGAGCTTTAGTTTCATTTTCATGCTTTAATGCATGCTCTATAGAGTCATATGTTAACCTGTCAATGTGTTGGGCCTCCATTCCGCATGAGGAGCTTTAGTTTCATTTTCATGCATTAATGCATGCTCTATAGAGTCATATGTTAACCTGTCAATGTGTTGGGCCTGCAATCCCCATGAGGAGCTTTAGTTTCAATTTCAACTTCAATGCATGCTCTATAGAGTCATATGTTAACCTGTCAATGTGTTGGGCCTGCATTCCCCATGAGGAGCTTTAGTTTCATTTTCATGCTTTAATGCATGCTCTATAGAGTCATATGTTAACGTGTCAATGTGTTGGGCCTGCATTCCCCATGAGGAGCTTTAGTTTCATTTTCATGCTTTAATGCATGCTCTATAGAGTCATATGTTAACCTGTCAATGTGTTGGGCCTGCATTCCCCATGAGGAGCTTTAATTTCATTTTCATGCTTTCATGCATTCTCTATGGAGTCATATGTTAACCTGTCAATGTGTTGGGCCTGCATTCCCCATGAGGAGCTTTAGTTTCATTTTCATGCTTTAATGCATGCTCTATAGAGTCATATGTTAACCTGTCAATGTCTTGGGCCTGCATCCCCCATAAGGAGCTTTAGCTTCATTTTCATGCTTTAATGCATGCTCTATAGAGTCATTTGTTAACTTGTCAATGTGTTGGGCCTGCATCACCCATGAGGAGCTTTAGCTTCATTTTCATGCTTTAATGCATGCTCTATAGAGTGATATGTTAACCTGTCAATGTGTTGGGCTGCATCCCCCATGAGGAGCTTTAGTTTCATTTTCATGCATTAATGCATGCTCTATAGAGTCATATGTTAACCTGTCAATGTGTTGAGCCTGCATCCCCCATGAGGAGCTTTAGTTTCATTTTCATGCTTTAATGCATGCTCTATAGAGTCATATGTTAACATGTCAATGTGTTGGGCCTGCATTCCCCATGAGGAGCTTTAGTTTCATTTTCATGCTCTAACGCATGCTCTATAGAATCATATGTTAACCTGTCAATGTGTTGGACCTGCATTCCCCATGAGGAGTTTTAGTTTCATTTTCATGCTTTAATGCATGCTCTATAGAGTCATATGTTAACCTGTCAATGTGTTGGGCCTGCATTCCCCATGAGGAGCTTTAGTTTCATGTTCATGCTTTAATGCATGCTCTATAGAGTCATATGTTAACCTGTCAATGTGTTGGGACTGCATTCCAAATGAGGAGCTTTAGTTTCATTTTCATGCTTTAATGCATGCTCTATAGAGTCATATGGTAACCTGTCTATGTGTTGGGCCTGCATTCCCCATGAGGAGCTTTAGTTTCATTTTCATGCTTTAATGCATGCTCTATAGAGTCATAAGTTAAACTGTCAATGTGTTGGGCATGCATTCCCCATGAGGAGGTTTAGTTTCATTTTCATGCTTTAATGCATGCTCTATAGAGTCATATGTTAACCTGTCAATTTGTTGGGCCTGCGTTCCACATGAGGAGCTTTAGTTTCATTTTCATGCTTTAATGCATGCTCTATAGAGTCATATGTTAACATGTCAATGTGTTGGGCCTGCATTCAACATGGGGAGCTTTAGTTTCATTTTCATGCTTTAATGGATGCTCTATAGAGTCATATGTTAACCTGTCAATGTGTCGGGCCTGCATTCCCCATGAGGAGCTTTAGTTTCATTTTCATGCTCTAACGCATGCTCTATAGAGTCATATGTTAACCTGTCAATGTGTTGGGCCTGCATTCCCCATGAGGAGCTTTAGTTTCATTTTCATGCTTTAATGCATGCTCTATAGAGTCATATGTTAACCTGTCAATGTGTTGGGCCTGTATTCCCCATGAGGAGCTTTAGTTTCATTTTCATGCTTTAATGCATGCTCTATAGAGTCATATGTTAACCTGTCAATGTGTTGGGCCTGCATTCCCCATGAGGAGCTTTAGTTTCATTTTCATGCTTTAATGCATGCTCTATAGAGTCATATGTTAACCTGTCAATGTGTTGGGCCTGCATTCCCCATGAGGAGCTTTAGTTTCTTTTTCATGCTTTAATGCATGCCCTATAGAGTCATATGTTAACCTGTAAATGTGTTGGGCCTGCATTCCCCATGAGGAGCTTTTGTTTCATTTTCATGCTTTAATGCATGCTCTATAGAGTCATATGTTTACCTGTCAATGTGTTGGGCCTGCATTCCCCATGAGGAGCTTTAGTTTCATTTTCATGCTTTAATGCATGCTCTATAGAGTCATATGTTAATCTGTCAATGTGTTGGGCCTGCATTCCCCATGAGGAGGTTTAGTTTCATTTTCATGCTTTAATGCATGCTCTATAGTGTCATATGTCAACCTGTCAATGTGTTGGGCCTGCATTCCCGATGAGGAGCTTTAGTTTCATTTTCATGCTTTAATGCATGCTCTATAGAGTCATATGTTAACCTGTCAATGTGTGACCCTGCATTCCCCATGAGGAGCTTTAGTTTCATTTTCATGCTTTAATGCATGCTCTATAGAGTCATATGTTAACCTGTCAATGTGTTGGGCCTGCATTTCCCATGAGGAGCTTTAGTGTCATTTTCATGCTTTAATGCATGCTCTATAGAGTCATATGTTAACCTGTCAATGTGTTGGGCCTGCATTCCCCATGAGGAGCTTTAGTTTCATTTTCATGCTTTAATGCATGCTCTATAGAGTCATATGTTAACCTGTCAATGTGTTGGGCCTGCATTCCCCATGAGGAGCTTTAGTTTGATTTTCATGCTTTAATGCATGCTCTATAGAGTCATATGTTAACCTGTCAATGTGTTGGGCCTCCATTCCGCATGAGGAGCTTTAGTTTCATTTTCATGCATTAATGCATGCTCTATAGAGTCATATGTTAACCTGTCAATGTGTTGGGCCTGCAATCCCCATGAGGAGCTTTAGTTTCATTTTCAACTTCAATGCATGCTCTATAGAGTCATATGTTAACCTGTCAATGTGTTGGGCCTGCATTCCCCATGAGGAACTTTAGCTTCATTTTCATGCTTTAATGCATGCTCTATAGAGTCATATGTTAACCTTTCATTGTGTTGGGAACGCATTCCCCATGAGGAGCTTTAGTTTCATTTTCATGCTTTAATGCATGCTCTATAGAGTCATATGTTATCCTGTCAATGTGTTGGGCCTGCATTCCCCATGAGGAGCTTTAGTTTCATTTTCATGCTTTAATGCATGCTCTATAGAAACATATGTTAACCTGTCAATGTGTTGGGCCTGCATTCCCCATGAGGAGCTTTAGTTTCATTTTCATGCTTTAATGCATGCTCTATAGAGTCATATGTTAACCTGTCAATGTGTTGGGCCTGCATTCCCCATGAGGAGTTTTAGTTTCATTTTCATGCTTTAATGCATGCTCTATAGAGACATACGTTAACCTGTCAATGTGTTGGGCCTGCATTCCCCATGGGGAGCTTTAGTTTCATTTTCATGCTTTAATGCATGCTCTGTAGAGACATATGTTAACCTGTCAATGTGTTGGGCCTGCATTCCCCATGAGGAGCTTTTGTTTCATTTTCATGCTTTAATGCATGCTCTATAGAGTCATATGTTTACCTGTCAATGTGTTGGGCCTGCATTCCCCATGAGGAGCTTTAGTTTCATTTTCATGCTTTAATGCATGCTCTATAGAGTCATATGTTAATCTGTCAATGTGTTGGGCCTGCATTCCCCATGAGGAGCTTTAGTTTCATTTTCATGCTTTAATGCATGCTCTATAGAGTCATATGTCAACCTGTCAATGTGTTGGGCCTGCATTCCCCATGAGGAGCTTTAGTTTCATTTTCATGCTTTAATGCATGCTCTATAGAGTCATATGTTAACCTGTCAATGTGTGACCCTGCATTCCCCATGAGGAGCTTTAGTTTCATTTTCATGCTTTAATGCATGCTCTATAGAGTCATATGTTAACCTGTCAATGTGTTGGGCCTGCATTCCCCATGAGGAGCTTTAGTTTCATTTTCATGCTTTAATGCATGCTCTATAGAGTCATATGTTAACCTGTCAATGTGTTGGGTCTGCATTCCCCATGAGGAGCTTTAGTTTCATTTTCATGCTTTAATGCATGCTCTATAGAGTCATATGTTAACCTGTCAATAAGTTGGGCCTGCATTCCCCATGAGGAGCTTTAGTTTCATTTTCATGCTTTAATGCATGCTCTATAGAGTCATATGTTAACCTGTCAATGTGTTGGGCCTCCATTCCGCATGAGGAGCTTTAGTTTCATTTTCATGCATTAATGCATGCTCTATAGAGTCATATGTTAACCTGTCAATGTGTTGCGCCTGCAATCCCCATGAAGAGCTTTAGTTTCATTTTCAACTTCAATGCATGCTCTATAGAGTCATATGTTAACCTGTCAATGTGTTGGGCCTGCATTCCCCATGAGGAGCTTTAGTTTCATTTTCATGCTTTAATGCATGCTCTATAGAGTCATATGTTAACGTGTCAATGTGTTGGGCCTGCATTCCCCATGAGGAGCTTTAGTTTCATTTTCATGCTTTAATGCATGCTCTATAGAGTCATATGTTAACCTGTCAATGTGCTGGGCCTGCATTCCCCATGAGGAGCTTTAATTTCATTTTCATGCTTTCATGCATTCTCTATGGAGTCATATGTTAACCTGTCAATGTGTTGGGCTGCATCCCATATGAGGAGCTTTAGTTTCATTTTCATGCATTAATGCATGCTCTATAGAGTCATATGTTAACCTGTCAATGTGTTGAGCCTGCATCCCCCATGAGGAGCTTTAGTTTCATTTTCATGCTTTAATGCATGCTCTATAGAGTCATATGTTAACATGTCAATGTGTTGGGCCTGCATTCCCCAAGAGGAGCTTTAGTTTCATATTCATGCTCTAACGCATGCTCTATAGAATCATATGTTAACCTGTCAAAGTGTTGGACCTGCATTCCCCATGAGGAGTTTTAGTTTCATTTTCATGCTTTAATGCATGCTCTATAGAGTCATATGTTAACCTGTCAATGTGTTGGGCCTGCATTCCCCATGAGGAGCTTTAGTTTCATGTTCATGCTTTAATGCATGCTCTATAGAGTCATATGTTAACCTGTCAATGTGTTGGGACTGCATTCCCAATGAGGAGCTTTAGTTTCATTTTCATGCTTTAATGCATGCTCTATAGAGTCATATGTTAACCTGTCTATGTGTTGGGCCTGCATTCCCCATGAGGAGCTTTAGTTTCATTTTCATGCTTTAATGCATGCTCTATAGAGTCATAAGTTAAACTGTCAATGTGTTGGGCCTGCATTCCCCATGAGGAGCTTTAGTTTCATTTTCATGCTTTAATGCATGCTCTATAGAGTCATATGTTAACCTGTCAATTTGTTGGGCCTGCGTTCCACATGAGGAGCTTTAGTTTCATTTTCATGCTTTAATGCATGCTCTATAGAGTCATATGTTAACATGTCAATGTGTTGGGCCTGCATTCAACATGGGGAGCTTTAGTTTCATTTTCATGCTTTAATGCATGCTCTATAGAGTCATATGTTAACCTGTCAATGTGTCGGGCCTGCATTCCCCATGAGGAGCTTTAGTTTCATTTTCATGCTCTAACGCATGCTCTATAGAGTCATATGTTAACCTGTCAATGTGTTGGGCCTGCATTCCCCATGAGGAGCTTTAGTTTCATTTTCATGCTTTAATGCATGCTCTATAGAGTCATATGTTAACCTGTCAATGTGTTGGGCCTGTATTCCCCATGAGGAGCTTTAGTTTCATTTTCATGCTTTAATGCATGCTCTATAGAGTCATATGTTAACATGTCAATGTGTTGGGCCTGCATTCCCCATGAGGAGCTTTAGTTTCATTTTCATGCTTTAATGCATGCTCTATAGATTCATATGTTAACCTGTCAATGTGTTGGGCCTGCATTCCCCATGAGGAGCTTTAGTTTCTTTTTCATGCTTTAATGCATGCCCTATAGAGTCATATGTTAACCTGTAAATGTGTTGGGCCTGCATTCCCCATGAGGAGCTTTTGTTTCATTTTCATGCTTTAATGCATGCTCTATAGAGTCATATGTTTACCTGTCAATGTGTTGGGCCTGCATTCCCCATGAGGAGCTTTAGTTTCATTTTCATGCTTTAATGCATGCTCTATAGAGTCATATGTTAATCTGTCAATGTGTTGGGCCTGCATTCCCCATGAGGAGGTTTAGTTTCATTTTCATGCTTTAATGCATGCTCTATAGTGTCATATGTCAACCTGTCAATGTGTTGGGCCTGCATTCCCGATGAGGAGCTTTAGTTTCATTTTCATGCTTTAATGCATGCTCTATAGAGTCATATGTTAACCTGTCAATGTGTGACCCTGCATTCCCCATGAGGAGCTTTAGTTTCATTTTCATGCTTTAATGCATGCTCTATAGAGTCATATGTTAACCTGTCAATGTGTTGGGCCTGCATTTCCCATGAGGAGCTTTAGTGTCATTTTCATGCTTTAATGCATGCTCTATAGAGTCATATGTTAACCTGTCAATGTGTTGGGCCTGCATTCCCCATGAGGAGCTTTAGTTTCATTTTCATGCTTTAATGCATGCTCTATAGAGTCATATGTTAACCTGTCAATGTGTTGGGCCTGCATTCCCCATGAGGAGCTTTAGTTTCATTTTCATGCTTTAATGCATGCTCTATAGAGTCATATGTTAACCTGTCAATGTGTTGGGCCTCCATTCCGCATGAGGAGCTTTAGTTTCATTTTCATGCATTAATGCATGCTCTATAGAGTCATATGTTAACCTGTCAATGTGTTGGGCCTGCAATCCCCATGAGGAGCTTTAGTTTCATTTTCAACTTCAATGCATGCTCTATAGAGTCATATGTTAACCTGTCAATGTGTTGGGCCTGCATTCCCCATGAGGAGCTTTAGCTTCATTTTCATGCTTTAATGCATGCTCTATAGAGTCATATGTTAACCTTTCATTGTGTTGGGAACGCATTCCCCATGAGGAGCTTTAGTTTCATTTTCATGCTTTAATGCATGCTCTATAGAGTCATATGTTATCCTGTCAATGTGTTGGGCCTGCATTCCCCATGAGGAGCTTTAGTTTCATTTTCATGCTTTAATGCATGCTCTATAGAGACATATGTTAACCTGTCAATGTGTTGGGCCTGCATTCCCCATGAGGAGCTTTAGTTTCATTTTCATGCTTTAATGCATGCTCTATAGAGTCATATGTTAACCTGTCAATGTGTTGGGCCTGCATTCCCCATGAGGAGTTTTAGTTTCATTTTCATGCTTTAATGCATGCTCTATAGAGACATACGTTAACCTGTCAATGTGTTGGGCCTGCATTCCCCATGGGGAGCTTTAGTTTCATTTTCATGCTTTAATGCATGCTCTGTAGAGACATATGTTAACCTGTCAATGTGTTGGGCCTGCATTCCCCATGAGGAGCTTTAGTTTTATTTTCATGCTTTAATGCATGCTCTATAGAATCATATGCTTACCTGTCAATGTGTAGGGCCTGCATTCCCCATGAGGAGCTTTAGTTTCATTTTCATGCTTTAATGCATGCTCATTAGAGTCATATGTTAACCTGTCAATGTGTTGGGCCTGCATTCCCCATGAGGAGCTTTAGTTTCATTTTCATGCTTTAAAGCATGCTGTATTGAGTCATATGTTAACCTGTCGATGTGTTGGGCCTGCATTCCCCATGAGGAGCTTTAGTTTCATTTTCATGCTTTAATGCATGCTCTATAGAGTCATATGTTAAGCTGTCAATGTGTT